>NC_137824.1:30170393-30260393 GCF_963921795.1 Nannobrachium achirus | reverse complement strand
GGAGAGAGTAGAACAGAATGCTGTAAGTAGTGTTATCTAAAGAGCATCTACTGTAGTGGTTCTCAAAGTGGTGTACGGGGACACCCGGGGGTCCGTGAGGGGGTTCCTGGGGGTCCCCAGCCAGATTATTAAATGTAGCTGCATAATACTGTATGTTTAACCACTCGGCTATTTGAAAATAAATGTGACACGTTGTGAGCCTGTAGATCTGCTATTTTCAAGACAATGTTGAAAAAGAAATGTGACACGTGGAATATTTTTGAAACATTTGAAACCCAAATTTTGTATGGCGTCCATGGCATAAAATATTTTCAAATGGGAGAGAGACAGACAGACAGAACATAGTGTTGAATAATAATGTCCAGGGCCAAATACATACAGTAGCAATTTGGGGGTTCCTTGACAGTTTGAGAACCACTGGTTTAGAGGGCAAAGGAGGCTGTGTGTGTGTGTGTGTGTGTGTGTGTGTGTGTGTGTGTGTGTGTGTGTGTGTGTGTGTGTGTGTGTGTGTGTGTGTGTGTGTGTGTGTGTGTGTGTGTGTGTGTGTGTGCGCGCGTGCGTGCGTGTGGGTGTGTGGGTGGGTGATAGATGGTTGCTGTCTGATAGGAGAACTTCACAGGCTCAGCTCCTGTAAACTGGTGAAAACTGATGCAATAACCTTAACTGTGGACACCGGGCCATCAATAACGCTCACCCTGTGCCAGCTACAGACTTTTTAGCAGTGTGTGTGTGTGTGTGCGTGCATGTGTGTGTGCGTGCGTGAGTGAGTGCGTGCGTGTGAGAGAGAGAGAGAGAGAGAGAGAGAGTGTGTGTGAGTGTGTTTGCCAGGTTCCTAAGGCAGTATAGTGGTGAGTAAGTGCAGTCCTGTCACTGGCGAAACGCCTTCTCTGAATGTCAGCGCCATGTTATTTATCTCTCCTGTCCTTTGATGCTCCGGGAGACTAAACACCAGAGCGGACCGCTTGGATGATTTCACTGCTTTCCCATTTTTATACTTTTTCCCCCCCTTCTATCCTTCCTCCTTTGTTCATCTGATAAGCACCTGCAAAACCCTGGCAATGTGCCTTTGTGAAAGAATAAATTTGCCCTTTTCGATTTTGGCTAGAGGCGTGATGTCATGTCTGGAAAATACAAATTTAAACAATAAATGCTTCAAGGTAGGGTATGTGGATGTGACTTCCATGAAACTACCATGGCAGTAAAAGGTAAAGTATAAATGCATAGTTGGAGTGCCACATAAACAGCACCCTGGCAACAGCAGCCAGTGAAAAGCATTTCTTCACCTTTCTGAGGATGCCAGTGAGCCTCTCGGTCTCACAGTCGATGATGATGAGTCCCTCCTTCCTCTTGTCCAGGTCCTGGAACACCTTCTGGAAGGAGGCCTCCGTCATCGTCTCCACGTTGACCGAGGTCACCAGCCAGCTCCTCTCCGCAGCCGTGTCCAGAACCTTCTGGAGTACAGACAGTCCTGGGGAGAGGGGTTCACAGGTCAGCTGGAAGTCAGTGTTGGAAAAATGATTTACTCTGTTACGGCTTACGGGTAAAAGTCTGGAATTCAAAATCGAATGTAATTATTGGCATCAAAATGCACTTAAAGTACCAAAAGTAAAAGACAAAATGTTTGAAAATAGCCGATCTACAAGCTCACAACGCGATTCATTATTTTAAGCCTGAGACCAAGCCATCCAGGCTCCTGGTGAATCATGACCACAAAACACTTGATTATGTGAAAAAAGATATTTGAAAATATATAGTATATCATATAATGAAATATGAAAATCTTTTTTTTTCTTCTTCGCAGAATCAAATGTTCTATGGTCATGATTCACCAGGATGGCTTGTTTCCAGGCTTAAAATAATTAATATAAATATCTTCGGATATCTCTATTGGAAAAATGTATGGGACAAACCACCAAGTATTTTTTACTTTATATTTACCTGTTTGTAAGTATTCAAAAATAGCCATGTGATCAGACCCAACCCTGGGTCGATTGCCACATGCAGTACTGGCCTGGGTATTACCATATAACAGAGATCCAACTACCATTGGCTCATTGTGAGCACAGTGCTTTCCTACCTCTGTAAAAGTATGCCTCCCTAGTCGCTGCCATTCAAGATCGAAACATCATTCATTATTTTTTGTACTAGCACCTAAATAAAAGGCTTTAATTGTCCGAGCTGCTCCAGTGTCATTCTCCTCTAAAAACGTATGGGCTTTCAATTTGTGGCACCACAAAATAGCCGCCAATGCTATAGTCTACCTATACAGCAAGTAGGCTATAGTAGCCTTGGGACCTAATGGTTCCCGAGCCATGTAGCCCATAGGGCCTATCTCCTGTTTCTGTAGCGTGAGGTGGCTTGATGGCTGGGGGATGACAAGAACATCTCCTAGCCATGAGGTACAGTACAAGTACACCCCCTGGACATGACGCTAGCATGTTGCAGGGACTTACAGTAAGTAGCCCATTCCAACCCTTGATACTGAGTGCCAAGCAGGAAGGCACTGGAATCCATAGTCTTTGGTATCAGCCGGCCAGGGGATTGAACCTCGACCTACCAATCTCAGGCCGGACACTTTAACCACAAGGTCACTGATATGGTCAGATAAATATACCTGTAGGTAACAATGTTTCTAAATTACATTCTCCTCCTCCAGTTAGTTAGTTTGCATTTTTGCCGGGAACAACAATAAAAAAATGTCCAAATGTCAGAGCTGCCTTGCTTTGCTTTTGCTTTGTAATCTTCTGCTGTGATTATCTTTTCAACCGCGTCTGTTGACTGACTCTATGCTGTGCCCATCCATGCTGCAACTCTGCCCAACCCATGCTGTTGCATGGTGTTCCATGGTGCGGGACCATGTTCCCACCCGCCTTCAAACACACCCACTCCAGCGAGTTTCGCACTGGGTCCCACGGGATCCTAATCCCAATGCAGTGGAACTGGGAACTACAGATTATTCCAGACTGCGGGTGAGAAGGTCTGAATACATCAGACGTGACGACAACGAAGAGTTAACCGCGTGAGCCAGTTGAACTGTTTACACAGTAAGGTGAAGCAAGTTATGGATGACCTGTCTGTACGACTTTGCATAAAGCAATTTCTTTCAACAACATGGGACATGAACGGATGATGTGTCTAGCTTCATAGCGTGCATAGTTCTATTACTGTGTACGCTAAAAGACAAATTGAACGCAGCTCTCAACCCAAACAGCGTTCCTCCCACAGAAACCCGATCTGCAACTGATGAACATATCCATCAGAGTGAAAATCCAAGTGCAGGGAGACAGTTCATTAGGCACACAGGTGTGTATAGGTGAGTTATCGTTGCTCTTACAGCACTGGGCTGAATAAACCTCCCTCCCTATCAACCCACTCACAAATAATCAGGTTGTGCGTGCTGGCGGATGGCACAATCACAGTCAGATTTACATCCTTCCAGCACCAATTATACGCAGCCCTTATTTCGCTCAGCAGTCACGTGATAGGCTGCTAATGCACCGTGATAGTTTTGCAGCCAATGGACTGAGTATTCATGCTCACACAGGAAATAAAGAGCTAATTAGAGAACACATTGATTGTGTCTCTTGATTTACAATGTGTGACTATAAGCTGTTATACCCAGCTGCTGGTGGACGCACACCAATCACATTCCTCAGGTCTGTAGCCGTGCAACAGACCTGTGGAAACTAACAACGCGCCACGTTGCAATGCGCTGCTATTTTTGCTGAATGTTTGCCTATTTCTGCCGAATGTTTGCCTATTATGACATGCCCAAGAATGGCAGAGCAAAACACAGGGCATGCCAAAGCAGGATGGAGTCTGCAACACGCTCACAGACTCTAACAGATGTTTCCTTGGGTCTATTGTAATGTACAGACAGCTGCATTTCAAGGTGCCTGACTGTCTGTGACAAGCCATTGAAGAAATGCAAAGAGGGATATGCTTTGGCCAAGGAGATGTACTGTAAATACATTTGAGACTACAGTAACATGGTAACGGAGTGGGGAAAAATGATCCTGTAGGGTAGCATATTTAGCAGGTAAAATACAGTATTGAAATGCTTATCTGGAAAGGTACACGCAAACCTATGGGCCATTTCATGTTGCCCCTCTAATTCATTGCTTCTCATGGGTGAATAACTGTAGTCCTTGGCACTAACAGATTTAAATAGGAGCCATGAAATTGATGATTTGCTTGGGAACACAGTGGGCAGTCAATTATTGCCATGTGTAAGACCAGTTGGGACCCGGAGAGACATTGCCTTTGTCTCATGCCTCTGATTCTTGTTTCAGCACCATAGAGAGCTCCACAAGTGCTGCTACAATGCAACAGCATTGATGGATGTCCTGAATGGCTGAAAGGCAGACACGCGCGCACATGTAGGAGCCTTTACAGAACAGTTCAAAGGCTGTCTGATCTGATCTAGGTAAAACATGCATCAGTGGCTGAATGATTTTGTAGTAAACATGATAATAATCTATTAATATCAAGTCATGTTTAGTCGTCCAATATTACACGTGGGATACTCACCACTAAATGAAATAAGCTCATTGTGTAAAGACTGTGATTCATTGGATCATACAAGAACAATCCCTCGCATTTTCCATCAGGCCAAATTAAAAGAAAGTAACCACATTAACCACGTAACATTGAGCTATGTGTTTAGTTGTGTTATAGAGTATTGAGTTATAGCTAATAATTGTAGTCTTGTGATGAAAGCACCATATTTCCGCCTAGGATCTTTGAAAAAAGACCTAGGAATTTTGAGACATGGTTTTAGCTATGTCTAAAAAAACGTTGATGTACAAAGGAGATGTAGTGTGTGCCAATGCGGTGAGACAAGTGACAGACTATGTTTAGGCAGCACAGTCTCACACCAGATCTGTTGCAGCAAACAGGTGACGAGTTGAGATTTGATCATGGGTCAGATCTGATTAAACGGGAAGCGGCGCATATTGAGGAGGACCTTGACTAACCCTAACCTTAACCATCCCTCCCCTATGCCTAACCATAGCCTCCCCCCACCCCTAACCGTAATGACCCCTCTTGTATTAAGTGTTGCATGGTCAGATGTTGAGCCAACACTGAACTATAGTACTATGAGAGTGAGAATATGTGGGTTTAGGTGGATGCAATTTAAAGTTTTGAAAGCAACACATTTCAATCGCAAACAGAGAGCTGGTGGCAGATTATCATAGATTAATTACATGCTTGTGTATTTGATTTCATCATAAGAAGGAACAGTCCTTCACTTTGGCCTGTCTCCAAGGCATTCCTTGCTTCGTTTTTTCTTTAACTTTATCCTTCCTTTCTTTCTGTTTCTTTCTTTCTTTTCTTACTCCATTCCAGTTTCCCTTTTCCACAACATGTATTGGTTAAAGCATGTTATTTTATTATGTTTTAACAACAGCACTATTGAATACGATCCTTGCCTTTTCAAGAGAAGCTAGCTAGCAGGCTGATGCAGCCCTATAAATCAGAGCCAGTCTGGTGGAAGCTAGTCAAGGTACAAATTGTCCCCCTAAGGCCTCCTGGAGGAGAATAATATCTTAATGGAATCTGGCCACCATAAGTACCTTCTGGCCAGCGGCAACACATGCAGACCTGAGCAGCAGGTAATAAACAGCTCGTAAAATACACTTTTGAAAAAACACTTTTCTGAATATTGTTTACTATAGGTTTAATAGGCTATCACATTTGTTTTTCCCTTCAAGCTTTTGAAAATAAAATAAGAGGCACTTTATGTTAACGGCTCCTGTGTTGTAGCACAACAAGACATATATTATCTAGGCAAAAACAAAATAAATAAATCATGAGATTGTAATTAAAGCAACAGCTACTTATTGCTGTCCTTTTTCACTCTAGGTAAAGCACTTGAAATTTAATATTTATAGGAAGAATATAAATTCAGCTGGATTCAATTATTTAAGTGTTTTGACCAATGTAAAATTATAACTCAGTAGTGCGGTCCGTAAAGCAAAGTAAAAGGCTTTGATATAGTTACACGTTGAATAAATTCACACGCGTGCGTTCGTGTTTTGAATCCTACAGTGGCAGACAAGACGATAAACAAAGCTGCACGCATCACTGACCATAGCTACTGTACACAAACAAAGGTACAGATGCTCACATCTCACACAAAGCGTGTCCGTATCCACACCAAAAACACATGCCACGCGGACGCATGCATGCACGCACTTGGTCATGCTTCAACACTTGGGGCAGATGGTACAGCACTATGGGAAGGTTACAGCTGATTGGATCAGACCAGGGGGAGGGGTGTGTGGTGTTGACGTGTCCATTGTCTCCCTGTTTGTTCAGGAGCATTAAAGAACATGCTCTAATTGTACGATGCATAATTTTCGTCTTCAACCCCCATGTACTGCTGACAAAAGAACTGTCCAACGCCACACTGCTTACGTGGGCGGCTGTGAAAACTGTACCCTGAATGGCTTAATCGTTCATTCCCATTGTGTGATTTATCTGTTGGCCGGTGCCAGGTCAATATTGCTTTTTCTCGGTCCTCCTCAGCCTCTACAGAGACACTGGAAGAGAATAAATGTGTCTGTGTCGCAAAATGTCTACATTTGACCCCGTTCAGAGGGTGACTAACTGCAGTTTGGGTGCCACGTTTGACCCCATTCAGAGGGTGACTAACTGCAGTTTGGGTGCTTGCAGGCACCGTGTATTTCTTCTGTGCAGTAGGACAGCTCTGTGTATGGCCAGTGCAGATTTCCCAGGGTAAAAGGGAGTATTTTCTGGTCCCTGGGGGAGGGGAATTTGATTTCAACCGCTTCACACAACTGGCGGCTGTTCAGATGTTTTTGATGAGGTGGTTTAGTGGTAAATTGTCTTGCTCAGTAGAGCTTTAATCGGACCTAAATATGTGATCCCGGCCCAACCCAGCCCGGCAGAACGTCAGCCTGAGACCGACACAAAGCCCAATACATAATTGACAATTGAAGCACGACCCAGGCCGAAGCCTGACATTTTAATAAACAAGCTTAATCACTGCATGCACTGCAGACTTTTTTTCTCATTACATATTGGTGATTCATTAAGAACAGAGTAATTCTACCCTTTTCCAACTGTCCAAATTAAGGAAGGAATAAACATCAGAGCCTCACTCGGAGAACACGGTCAGACGCCTCTAAATCAGGCAGCAGGCGTACAGGCTATTAAAGCTACAAAGTTCACAGTCACACGGTTATACAAAAGTGTATGTGGACAGTTTCAAAAATGTCCATCGCTCGGCAGTGCCCGCACACACACAAAGTCACAGTCACACACACTCAAGTTGCGCAGCAGCGCAGCATTCGCCACCTCTCATTGGGAGTTAGTGAGAGGCAACTCACGTTACCACAGAAGTTACAAGCACAGCTTCAAAGCCCGACCCAACCCACAGCCGGACAAATATGTGACAGATTGGCCTGCGGCGTGCCAACGCCGGGCCAACCCAATGGGTCGTGGGGTCGTACTGAAATCTTAAACTTAGCGTAAACTAATCTTACTGGGCGATCCAGGTGTCGAACCAGCAACCTTCGGGCCCTGTTACAAGATCTCTGGTGACCAAACCGGTCACCACAATATGGTCACCACAATTTTTGGTTTTTATTATGACTTTTATATGCCACATGTATGCCTTTTATTGTTTCTCAATTTCTGGATGTAATGGTATTTTCAACAGTGATGTTGTTGATGTTAAATTGCATTGTATTGTACTAGTCGACGACTCGTAGATATGTCATTTCGAGAATAAATAAATCTTGAATGAATGTTCCCCGCCACTTTCTGGAACTATTTGTGGCCTTTGGTTTACCATCTAAAGAAACCACAGCAATTATGAAACACCACTGTCTGAGCACTGGCTGTGAATCAGATCGAGCACTCTCGAACTAAACGTTTGTTTAAACAAGGTGTACATTGCAGACAGTGTTTTGTGTTTGATCTTTACAGGAACAAATACCATGAATATCTTATGCTTGGGGATGAAAGAGGAAGAAATTATCATAATGTAGATTTTCATTCACAACCTAGGAGGAAAATAGGCTGCACTCTGCATATCGTCACTGTCAGGCAGAAACCTTGTATCTCCAAGTTTCATATTTGTAAGTGTTTTCATATATTAAAGCTCTACGTCATCATACAAAAGTTTCGCACAAAAGTTCTACAAGCCGATCTAAAAGCACGCACCGCCTCGCGATGCGCTTGTGCTTGTAGATCGGTTATTTTCACTACTTTAAAATGTTTTCAAAATAATAACAAAAAAAGGAAGGTTTTAGACATACAAGGTTTCCACCCGACAACGACGATATACAGTATACTGTATGGATATGGCCCAGTTCATTATCAACTACCTACCTGAATCAGAGCTGTACATGTAGACGAACTTGGTCCATCCGTAGTGGTCGACCACCCCCACCAGGGCGTCCTGGAGCTCAGGCCTCAGCTGAATGACGAACTGGTTGGCCGTCTCGATGGGGAAGGACGGCGTGACGAAGCACACGTGCAGCGCCCCGCAAAAGGACATGAGCATGTTCACCGTCTTCCTGTCATACAGGCCGATGATGGCGTAGACACCTTTGGAGAACTGCGAGCAGACTGCCAGGGATAAGGGGTAATTCAGAGAGGAGGGAGGGAGGGAGGGAGAGAAAGATGAGCAGAAAAGGAGAGAGGGAGACAAGGACAATGTTAGGGCTTGATGCTATGGCTGGAATCTTTGAGTTATTTGTGGAGGTTGGGAATTTTCCATCACTCAGAACAAGAGGATGCCAAGTCGCCTTGTTATGCTGTGTTTTGTGATCTTCAGTTTTCGCTGTGCACCTGTCATGGAGAATACTCACAGAGATCAAAAGACTCTGTGCTGCTTGCTATGAATTGCGTTTCCCTTGCATTGGCTGATGTTGGCAAGCAAAAACCAACACAAGGAAATGTGTCTTTAAACAATGATGCAATTTCAAAGTAAGCACATGTTCATCAAAGCTGTGCACTGAAGCATAACCACACTTTAGTGATGTTGCTATGAACACGTACATCCTTTTTCCACATGAAATTACAAATTAAAATCACTATCAATGCACCAGGGGATGCACATGATTTTTACTTTGATAATGTTGTGAACAAACGCTATTTGTCATGAATATCAGTGCCAAAATGACATACTGTAGGCCTCTGAAATGCACCGGAATACATAACATTTCTGAAAACATAGTTGCTTTCCAAAATGAAATCAGGACCCAGCAGCATTTGTTTTGGAATGGTACGTTTGTGATTTAGTTTCAAATTGAATTTTTGGAAACACAGTTCTAACAGATAATGGAGGTACTGGAAGTGTTGCCCAAAACGTGTACTAAAATGGTTGCTACACAGAAAGACATGAAATGGATGCTGTTAATACCACTGAAGGATAATAATAATGATAATAACCAGACAGATATGGTCAAGATGTGATGGTTCTGAGAGTAAACTATTTACTACAGTAAATACATTTTATTTATAAGGTGCCTTTCAAGGCACTCAAAGTTGCCGTACAACAATTTAAAACAGTTAATACTAAATCACAGTTAAAATGCAAGAACAGAAAATGGTACAGTTTACAGCAGAACCACAATGAGGTGAGTTTTGGGAGGTCTAGCTAGATTATCTGTTCACACTTATTTCTGAGCGTCTGTCCTGGCCAGGGAGATGACAGCATTGATGGAGGGATAATTCATGTCCTATAAACACATTCATCAGCAGTGGGTTAAAAGGTCACTCAAACAGACTCTGAGAGGGGACATAAAGTTGTCTGACACAAATCCTCCTCCACTCAGCCATCCATGGCTAATAACTGTCAGAAGATGTGTGTAATAAAAGCAGAGAGCATGTTATTGTCCCTCCAGTCCAATCCATCACCTATACACAGCTAATCAGCTGCGTTAATGACAGCAGAGGTCAATGCCGTAGACATCCTCACACATTCAACGCACAAAAACAAATCCAATCTTCTTCTCAGCAAACTCAGCTCGTCTGTCCTACTTGTTTTGACGGGTCTGTAACGTGTGCTTGAATTTTGCTTTTGAAGAATCTCTCAGGTAGTGGTACACTGCAAAAATGAATGAACTAAGCAAGATTTGCAACCTTATATCTAGCAATACATTATTATTGATTTTTTATATCTTGTTTTTAATGTTGATATTCTAAACAAGATAAAATTGTACAAGATGATGATTTGTGTTTTTAGAAAATATTTCTTGTTTTTCTTACCACGATATTAAATCTTCAATCAAATTATTTTACATGTAAATCAAGGAAAAATTACCCTCTGAGACAAAGGTTGAATCCACAGTGTGGCTTTTAAGAATTCTTTTAGCTCTGAGTACTTATTTTAAGTACCAAACTAGTAAAATACCCTATTGTCTTTATGTATGGTTCTCTAGTGTTTGAATAGGTCAATGACTACAATATGAGCATTCCCTGATATGGGCTTAATATTGATGACATGAGGGATCTCCATATATGGGCTTAATATTGATGACACCAGGGATCTCCATATATGGATATGTCCATGGGCTTTGCCAGATATGGGCTTAATATTGATGATATCAGGGATTTCCATATATGGATACATGGGCATTGCCAGATATGGGCTTAATATTGATGACATGAGGGATCTCCATATATGGATATGTCCATGGGCTTTGCCAGATATGGGCTTAATATTGATGACATCATGGATGTCCATATATGGATACATGGGCGTTGCAGGATATGGGCTTAATATTGATGACATCAGGGATCTCCATGCTGCATAAGGGCAAAAAGGGGAGTCCTACATCTTGGTCAGTGAGTCAGAGACTCTGACTCACATGTCACAACAGTTGGTGTGACCGACACACAGACACACAGACAAGATCTGCACGGTTTCAGAGAAACAGCGACCGAAGATCGCAATAACTATTTTCACACTACATATTGGAATGAAAAATGTTGTTCAACATCACGTTTATTCACATTTAATTACGTACAGTGGCTTTCAAATGGCAAGATCAGAGTACATGGAATAAAGTAAATAATGTCTTTTTTGTTTTTGTCTCATTCCTAAGACAATAAAGCCTAAAGCCCCCATTGATTCCGGTAGGGGACCCAAAGACACTTTTGGGTCCCCTACCTAGATTTATTATAATCAAATTATTGACTTAGGAATGCGATAATAATAATAATAATAATTATATATATATATATATATATATATATATATATATATATATATATATATACACACATACATGAATTAGAGTCTCCATGGTGTGAGTAATCAATCATTTTGGGGGTGAAACAAATTTAATAAAGTAAATAATGTCTTTTTTGTTTTTGTCACATTCCTAAGACAATAAAGCCTAAAGCCCCCATTGATTCCGGTAGGGGACCCAAAGACACTTTTGGGTCCCCTACCTAGATTTATTATAATCAAATTATTGACTTAGGAATGCGATAATAATAATAATAATTATTATATATATATATATATATATATATATATATATATATATATATATATATATATTTATTTATATATATATATATATATATTTATTTATATATATATATATATATATATATATATATATACATATATATATATATATATATATATATATATATATATATATATATATATATATATATTTATATATATATGTATATATATATATATATATATATATATATATATATGTATGTATATATATATATATATATATATATATATATATATATATATATATATATATATATATATATATATATATATACACACATACATGAATTAGAGTCTCCATGGTGTGAGTAATCAATCATTTTGGGGGTGAAACAAATTTTTCAGTGCAATTACATCATCAATGTCATATGGAACAAATAACGCAATTCAGAAATGACATAAATAAACAATACATTTTCTTTTTGTAATAGCCTGGGTATTATTTTAGGCTTATGACGTAAGCACGTAAGCGCACGTTAAGCGCACGCAGATAGGCTATTTGAAAACGTCACATCCGCTTCCCTTCATCATCATCATCTTCATCTTCAAACTCCCAACCGCTAACGCTATAACAGCTGTGGACACTGGACTTACTACTTGGAGTGGAACCGAACGCCGGGTTTATAGAAGCACGCACGGTAAGCTTTTAATTTATTTACTTTTATTGGGAATTCCACATTAAACCAGATATAGACATAGTACGGAAATGCTGTTGATAGAAGTGTAGTATTGCCTAAACGTCTTCTGTTTATTTAGCCAACTTCCACGACCAAAGTTCTGAGAGCACAACCCACGCTCCCTCCATTTAACAACATTTAATACGTTATTTCGTGTTTTAGCGGGCATTTTCGACTAGGTTGTCTCCGACATTAACATTAAAGATTAATATATTCTACTTTGCACACGAATGTTGCGTGCCATAAAACAAGAAGACGAAGCCACAAGCCACAAAGCCTACTTTATATTTTGCACGGCGACGGTGTCGCACGCTGAAAATAACAGATCTTGCAGTGTTATACAAGCTCACAAGGGCGACCACGCTATGCACGGAGAGCTTTTAGATCTGCTATGTTCAGCACCGTCGTGCTATGAAGTATAAATGTGTCTTAAACACGCAATTGCACCGTGTTTTGAACTTGCATGGTTCATTTTTTATTAATTAGGGCTTTTGCCACGTTATCATGCAAAGTGGAGGGCCTGTTTATTATGATTTCAGGTTAACCTACAACAATAAAAGAACAATGATGATAAAAAACGTTTTATTTTTACAATGAATAACAGAACAGTAAAGTTGTCAGAGTGATCATTTTAAATGATGCCATAGCATTTCAGTGAATTCACCCCCCCCCCCCCCCCCCCCTCCCTCCCTGTCTACCAGGTAGGCCTACAACATGTACCGCATCATGATTAAGCTGGAAACTACCACACTATCCATTTTACAAGGTATGTTGATATTCAGCTGATTAAATTAATGCATGACAGACCTGAAATAAAATGTGACCCTTGCGGGTCCATTTGAGGACCCCCACCCCGAAAAGCACTTATAATTGTAGGATTTGAGGCATTACATTTAGTTGAAGCTTGTGGATTGGCTACTTTCATCTTGGCCAATGTTGGACCATTTATAGGTAGTTTGTTTATTACTTTTGATGCACAAGTGGGGTCCATTTGGTTACAGATCAGTAAGGGTCCATTTGTTTCCTACTGTCAATCATTTAGCTGGCGACCACCTTAAAAGGATATTTTACTTTCATAAACAAATATGGGTAATTGTTGTCGACCCATGCTTTTGTGAACACCCCAGACAGTTTTCAAGTTGTTCAACATACTGTGCAGAGCATGACACCGAAGGCTCTGTTCAATTTAGTGAAGTGTTTCTCAACTTTTTTTATTTCAAGGACCCCCATAACGGGTCAAAAAGAAGCCAATGTGGGTCTACTCACTTAGGTTCTCCTCACTCTGAGTTAGACCTATTTACATATTGATATTCATTTGATCAGACACGCCCCTTCCTATTCAATCCCATTACTTAAACCATGGTGGATTAATAGCTGATCTACAAGCTCACAATGTGTCAATGTAGCTATCCATTTGAAGTATTTAAAAAAAAAGTATTGTTCAAAGTGGTAAAAATATTGTTCAAAATGGTAGAAAAGTCTAAGAAGTTAAGCTAAAAAAAAATTAGAAATTGATAAATACTGTATTGAAACACAAAACTAGGTATAAACTAGTCCCCTGGGGGTTTGCACAGTATATGGGGGATTGATTAAATGTAGGGGTGTAGGAGTCTCAGAAGTAATGGTGGAGAACCCAGACGTATCAGTGATTAAGTCATGTCAATGCCCATATTTAGACATTGTTTCATCATGCAGCTGTTACCATGCCGACACTGTTTAGTTTCAGTGCAGACAGAGACGGACAGACATTGGGTAAATTAATAGTTAGTATATTATTGATGTGTTCATTTTGCTTTATATTAGAAGCAGACATGCTTCGCACCCTCACCCAAGAGGATTTGATGGAGGTTTTTCCAGACCAGGCTGACTTTGGCCACATAAAGCGCTTGTGGGCTCTAATTCACCCAGAGGTAATATAGCTGCATTGCTTGGCAAATATCAGTGACAGAGTTTTAAATTGGGTCAGTTATTTACCACTTTGTAAATGTTTTATTTGCTTTACTTAGAATGAGAATCCACGAGACAAATCTGGCCCTGTTGGATCCAGAACGTCTTCCTTCTCTCCAGAGCCACCCAGCAGAACGTCTTATCTCCAGAGGCACCCACGGTAGGAGTGCATCCCGCCACTCCGACATGTCTCCTTTCCGACATGTCTCCATTCCGACACTAACCCTATCTCTAACCCTAACCTGAACCCCCATGGGAGTGTTGCCACTCCGACAATAAGAAGCCAATTTCGGAGTGGCGACATGTCTGAATGGAGAGAGCCTCCCCCACGGTAGATAATTATGTAACTTTGAAAAAAAAAAAAAAAAAGAGCAGATCTACATGCTACAATTAAAATCTAACGCGTCAAATCATATTGGGACATGGGTCCAAAAATACATTTCAGTCTTGGGATTTATTTTTGCTTTTACCTCTACATACAGCAGTTGTTTCAATGTATTTTTTTAGGTTAAAGATGAGCTGCGTCAGATCTTGGCAAAGGATAACCCTAACTTCACTGAAGCCAAGAAGAGGTGGGATAGCTTCTGCTGCCAGGTCCAGTTCTACGCTGCCTGGAAGAAGGCAAGCACCGTTTCCTCTGGATGGACGTAAGTGATTTTGCTCTCATCCACTCGTCCTAGACAAGTCACCCTCCTGGCACCCAAAATGTGTAATATCTCCCTGTTGCTCTTAGAATTACAGACCCACTCTCTAGGTTCTGCCGTGGTCTGAAGACTCACCTCTTCAGACTCCATCATAGCCCATAGCACCTGCTCTTTGACCTTAACTATAAGTTGGATTGCATTTTTGTTTACTTTAGTTTTTTTCTTAGATTACAATGAGTTTGATGTATTGATCTTGATGGATTGATGTATTTACCTTGCTTAATGTATGTCGCTCTGGATTAAGAGCGTCAGCTAAACGCCTAAATTGTTTACAGTAGTACATTTTTGAGTAAACACTGAGTGAATAGATTTACTAAGCACTTTTATTTCTGTCTCAGTTGAATTTGCTATAGGGATAATCAAGGCACCCTGTTTCCCTCCAGCTCGCCACCACCAAAGGAGCTGAGAGGACCCAGTGAAGCGTTGCTCCACATCCTTGAGGTAGGAGTGTCACACCAATTAGACAAAATAGCTGATCTACAAGCTCAAAACATGTCAGTGTGGTACGTTTTATGCTTGTATATCTGCTATTCTTTTTTATTTTTATTGGAATTCTGAAAAGTGTATTTTTTAATGCATTTATGCAAGGTTTATTAACTTAAATTAACTTAACTACAAATACATTGGACTTAAAAGAATACTGAAATCAATACTATATCTGTTTTCTGTTATTAAGTGACAAGTCGGTTTGCCAGTTGCCCATTTATGTTTACTGAAAACATTTCTATATTGTTTTTCTTTGTTTTGCTGTAGCCATCTGAAGACCCAAATCTCTACCTCCAGAAGTGACCCCTCCAGAGCCCCGTCCTGATCCTGGATAGGCCCCGCTGTTTGGTTGCTGTGGGGAACACTCCCATCACCATCTTTCCAGAGGAGCAGCTGATTGACGGTCTGATCTATTTACTTGGCTATTACGACACCTTGCATCTCCCGTACCCCAAGTGCGTGGCTACACTCCTGTCTGTCGTGCAGACAGAAATATTATGTGATGACATACATGACCGTGACACCACTCCATCCTACAAAAAGCCTTAGCACAGTGGAAGACTTCTATTGATGGGAAGTAGTGAGGTGCTAGTGAAGTGCAATAACAGATGCTGTATTTTTTATTTGTTTTTATTTATTTTATTTGTTGATGTAAAGTAGAGGTGCTTGTAAAGTACAATACCAGGTGCTGTAATGTCAAGTTAACACACAAATCCATTCATTCAAGGAGTTATTGTTTTTAGATATATTTCTAAGCCAATAATTTGACCCGGTCAAATTATAAGCCTGTGAACTGATAATCTTCAATGTTGTCATTAAGCACAGAGCCTATTGCAGCCTATTGCATGATCAAAATAACAACCTCTAGTATAATGTAAACCTATCACTTCACTTGCATGTTTAAGATCCTTGAAGCAAGGATATGCTTCAAGGATCTTTGCAGGCCTGTCTTCCTCGTGCAGTGTTTCATCACTGTCTATGAAGGCCCTCCTGGCATCGAGCTCCAGCAGTTGTGCCACGTCCCTCTGGTTTGGTTTAGGCCTTTTTAGCAATTCCTGAAGCGTCTTGTAATGCCTGGCCTGTGCTTCACGGCTGTCTTCGTCAGAGTCAACATCCACTAGTTGACTCTCCTCCGCTAAAATCGAGAACACAATACACAAACCATGGTTATAGGTTTGGAGTCTCCCAAAAAAGAAAACATAGAGGCAGAGTGAAATATTTACATTATACTACAGGTTGTTATTCTGAACAAGCAATAGGCTGAAATAGGCTCTGTGCTTAAATTAGCATGATAACATTGAAGATATCATCAGTTCACAGGCCTAGTAGATGCATCTGTCCAATGACCTGGTGAAATTATTAGCTTGGAAATATATTTAAAAAAGAGAACTCCTTAAATGAATGAATTTGTATTTTAACTGTGCTACACACCTATATTAACATCAGTTATTATGATGGTACTTGGAAAAACATTTTCTGAGGTGGTACCTGGTGTAAGAAGGCTTAGCCTATCAGGTCCATCATCTGGTGCTGGGCTCCCCAAAATCCCCAGAGGTCTCAGTGGTTTGGGACAAAATGATGGTTGAGCCACTGGATTCGTCATCACTGGGAGAAAGGTTGAGGCGACGTCTCTTCTTGGGGACGCCTCGCTTAGGTGTTGGCCCTTGTTGCCATCAAAGTCAATTTGTGTCTGGGCGGGTAGTAGCGCTTCTGTCCATGTTCACTGGCTTGCAGTATCGCAATCATGCTAGTGACTGTATTTCTCACTATGGGGTGTCAAAGATCTCCTGTATTTTTTGCAAAGTTAAAGTGCTGCTGTTATGTTAAAGCTCTGGTACCTTTTGTTGTTAAAGCTCTGGCAGTTTTATTTTTGCTAGTTAAAGTGCTGCTATTATGTTTAAGCTCTGGTACCTTATGTTGTTAAAGCTTTGGTGGTTTTATGTGAAAGCTCTCTAAGTAGTAATCTCTATAGTGTACATATCTACAGTGTTAAGTCAGCAATCTCCAAATTTGGGCCTATCCAGGATCAGAACATACTCTAAGATGTTCTGTCCGTCTGTCATGTCAGTCATCTCTAAATTTGTTAACTGTTTCCGCATGTGGGAGTATCTGATGTGGGCACTGTTTAGTGTCGGTCGTCAGCCATCTCCAAATGCGGGCTGACTTGGCAGCCAAATTCAGCCTGAATCAGATCTGGGCCACATCCAGATTGAAATCTGATCGGTATTAACAACACGTGACCATTAAAACCGATCGGATTCCAGTCTGGATGTGGCCCAGATCTGATTCAGGCTGGATGTGGCTGCACTGTAAATGGTGTCTTAATGACGTCAGTCATCTCCAACTTCTGGCATGTTTCAGCATCTGGCTCATATGGTGGTGTAGTGTCAGCATGCATGGCGGATGGACAAACATAGACATTGTGACACTGATCTCTGGTTTGGTTTAGGTCTCTTTATTGTCCAGTGCTGGGAGTGCCCTGACTAAGGCAAATTCAACAAAAATAAGTGCTTAGTATGTAAACGGTTTAGGAAAAGTCCTCCCAGCTTCTTTGGTGGTGGTGAGCTGGAGGGAAATAGGGTGCCTTGATTATCCCTATAGTAAATTCAACTGAGACAGACATAAAAGTGCTTAGTAAATCTATTCACTCAGTGTTTACTCAAAAATGTACTACTGTAAACAATTTGCTGTAACACTCTCACACTTTATTGTTTTATAATAAAGTTTGAGAACATTCATTATGCCTTCATTTCTTTCATACATTTCAGGTTTTGCTTTTTACCGCGTATTTGAGTAGCTTTAGGGTATTTTGGAAAGGGATTAACACTTACATTTCAAGACCTTTAAAGGAGTGATGACTTTTCTTCTTTTGTTTACTCAACGCCATGGAGACTTGAGTTCAAGAATATATTTGTTTGTATTTGTTGCATTCCTAAGACAAAATCCGATTATTGTAAATTTACCACCATTGAGTCCGGATGGGGACCCAAATGGATTTGGGTCGCAATAGAAAATTCATTTTGAGGTGAACTACTCCTTTAATGGCTAGTTATTAGTCTATTTGACTTGGTACAGTGCTTGAAAGGGGATTTTGCCACCTATTTCAAGACCTTTAATGGCTAGTTATCAGTCTTTTTGACTTAAATATAGTGCTTGGAATGAGTCTGAAAAACTTATTTGAAGAGGTTTGCCAACAAATTTTGAGTTTCTATGACTTTAATGACTAGTTACGAGTCTATTTAACTTACATTTAGTGCTTGGAATGAGTCTGAAAAACTTATTTGAAGAAGTTTGCCAACTAATTTTGAGTTTCTATGACTTAAATGGGTAGTTATGAGTCTATTTGACTTAAATATATTGCTTGGAATGAGTCTGAAAAACGTATTTGAAGAGGTTTGCCAACTCATTTTGAGTTTATATGACTTAATTAATTACTTGGAATGCGGTTTAATTCACTTAATTAAAGAATTCCCAAGTTCCGTAAAGCCTAGATATATTTTCTTATTTCAACAATTCTTACCAGGTATAATTTTCTTACCCCACTGGCAGATAGTTTTGCTTGTTTTTAGTCGATTTACATTCAAAAACATATTTTTTTTTCTTAAATTTAGAGTTTTTTTTTTTGCAGTGTAGGGGGGGTGGGGTGCAATCAATCTCTGTCTGAGGACAGGGAGTCCTGGGTGGTGGAGAGCAGCACCACTACTGACCTCCAGACACCACTGAGTGGGAGGGCGTGAACGTGTGCTGTTTACTGTGGGAGTTCCCCTTGAATTGGAACGACTTGTACTAAAACAAAATGTCCAAAGAGTATATGTCAGTGTGGCCTCCTCCACAACAACTGAGAAATGTACAATGGTTCCTCAGGGTGTGGAGGAGTGTTTTTCTCAGTATGGGAGAAAGAAGGTAATTTTGCTCCATCGGCTTGTCTCTCTGTCTCTCTGCCTGTCTCTATCTCTGTGCCTTAAATGTCTCTCTGTCTCACATGCCTCTCTGCCTGACTGTCTCTCCGCCTGCCTGGCTCTCTGCCTGTCTTCCTGTCTGTCTGTCTGCCCGCCTCACTCCCCCGTGGCCATACGTGCGGCGCCTTGGGGAAATGCACCCCAGGGATGAAGGCTTGCCGTTCCCTGACATACACAGCTTTAGCTCCTGCACACTCATGAGAGATTAAGTGCCTGCGAAAGAGCAACAGAGCAGTGTTTATTTCTGCTGAGAGAGAGAGAGAGAGAGAGAGAGAGAGAGAGAGAGAGAGAGAGAGAGAGAGAGAGAGAGAGAGAGAGAGAGAGAGAGAGAGAGAGAGAGAAGTTAAAACACTACAGGAAACAATGAAAAAAAAAAGGAATACAGAATAGTTTCAGAAACAATAAATTAATGAAGGAAGACAAGAAGAGAAAGCTGTCAGTTAGATACAGAAGTAATCACGAAAGCAAAATAGTAGTTAGATGGACTTCAGAGAGCTGAGGATCCTCACAAGGCTTACAAGGACAACATGGTGGGAAACAAGGACTACGCGGTAAACTATTCCATTCCTTTTCCTCTCAGTAATAAAACAATGGCATTGAGTCACCTCATTAGCTGGGTAATTTACATTATTTTAAAATTAAGGGGCGAGAAAAGCAGAGAGCCATGCACTCCAGAGCGCCAAACATGAGAGTGTGCACAACAAACAAACAAAATGATTTGCATTTAAAATAATACATGAGTCAGACGCTCCGAGTAATCAAGAGTGTGAGAGCACTCCCTTCATCACGTAACATCTCTCTCTGTCTCTCTCTCTCTCTCTCTCTCTCTCTCTCTCTCTCTCTCTCTCTCCCTGTTTGTCTGTCTGTGTGTGCGTCTGTCTGTCTCTCACCTTCCCACTCTGCTGTCTCTCACCCCAGGCTGTTTCTCTCTACACCTCCAATCTGGTTCCTAGGGTAGCCCCCACAGCCCACAGCCTGCTAAATAAACACTTTACCTGGGCAACAGATCAGAGCCTGGCCCAGACCAAAACGGTCCAGGCAGGGGGTAGAGGAGTTCCAATTAGCCTCTTTACAATCGTCCCTCTCTGCAAACAGGCCTCCATCTGCGCATCAGGGCTAACAGGTGGAGAAGGAAGGCCCAAGCCCTCCATCACTCACTACTCTGACAGAGGAGGTGGAGCAGCAGGAAGAGGAGAGGGGAGCCTGTAAAATCGGATGCGTGTTCATTGGGAACTGATAGATACCATTCTATAAACAAAGTCAGGATAGCTAGAGATGTACACCAGCAATTACTTATAATTCATTTTCCACATCTCAACAAGAGCTGACAGGACAGTACGGTAGTAGGTCTCCCTCACTCATTCTGCTAGAGAAACCAGCTCTGCTGTTCCAACAGAGCAGTCATTTAGCATCGCACAACGCCCACATGCACGGTTGTGTGGATGACAAGGAGCTGTCTTGTGCCGTCGACGCGAGGGTTAGCGGGGCTGAGTTACACAACACGACGAAGTTTAACAAGCTTTGTTCCTCATTACAGCGCACAGTAGCGGCTGAGATTCATGACAAAGTTGGGACCAAACATCTGTTTCCGCTACAAAAAACATGACAGCTGACACACAACCCAGGGACTGTCCCTCACTCCTCCTCCACCGCAGCAAGCTCGTCCCTCGTCCCAACCAGGCAAGTCATATTCTAACACAAGTCGTAACTGTCAAACCCACACATCTTAAGTTGGACCCAGCTGCCAGAGCCTCCTGAGAATGAAGAATTCTTTTAAATGTGCAGTAAGTCTGTGAATTCAAAGCAGGACTCAGAACAGCAGCTGAAAGACAATTGGGCTAACAAAGAGAACAAAGTAGTTGTTTGCATGAAAATCATTGGTTCATCACCACCAGAGAATAGTGGTTTTGGCCTTGGCCTACCTAAGAGTCAACAGAGCTATTCGTGTGAATGCTACCCAGCAAGACATTTTACGCGAATGAACCATTTGAGTCAATTTGTACACTCAGATCTAAACACTTTGAGGATTTCACTGTGTAATCCTCAGATCAGAGGGTGAAGAGATTCAACCACATATGTTTTCCTCTTCTAAACATGCACCCCTTTTCCAATCCACTCGCACGCACAGATGCACACACACACACACACACACACACACACACACACACACACACACACACACACACACACACACGCACACGCACACGCACACGCACGCGCACGCACACTCACATCTTCACAAACAAGCAGAGACTGAGATACAAACATCGTACTGCAGCCATGAAGTTGTGTTCTCGATCAAAGTGCTGATCTGGGATCTGAGATTTAACTGATTTACATTGACTTGCTGTGGGCAGTTCTCCTTCCCCAGGACTCCTGTTGAGGAACTCAATGATGCCTCCACATTCATCAAACCAATAGCCTACTGCACCTGGCCGGTTGCAGTCCAGTCCAGTTTTCTCTGCTATCATTGTTTTCTTCTTGACAAATATCTGTCCTGTCCCCAAATGTCAGAAGGGAAAAGTGAAACGCTGTTCTGCTGACTATTTTGACGTCCCATGAACCCTGAGGACAAACCCGGTCATCACCGCTGTGAACGGACAGCTGACACGGCGGCTACACAATAAAACACAACTCCCATGAGTCTGATTGACACAAGGTCTGATTGACACAAGGTCTGAAATGACAGCTTAACCTCCAATCCCCAACCGCCCGCTGCCTTCTCACTATCACATCCCAGTGAGACTATATGTTTTTGGGGCATTCTTTCCTGTTGGAGAGGGTTGGTGGAAACTGGAAAGAAATGTTTCTCTATCCAGATTCCCCATGCAAGTAAATCCTTATCACATTCTTCAGCAACTCCAGGAATGTAGTACTAATCATGCCCAAAGCCCACCTGTCACCCATGGCTCTGCCCGAGTCACGACCCATGGCTAAGGATAAGGAATTAGTGCAGCGTCAGCATGTCGAAACGACCAAAATGATATAGCTAACGAAGGATTTGATTGCTTTGTCATAAGCATGACAAGTGCACTTCCCTTTTCAGTTGCTTCAGGAGAACCATGTTTCTCAAAGTTAAAACTAATTAAAAGAAAAAACAAGACAAACTTAATGAACTAGTAACGATCTTCACAGAATATGATTTCTCGACAAAATAAAATCCTGACCATCAATATTGTTTTTAGATCTAATCCATCCACTGCAATGGCAGTGATAGGATTGCCTATACATTTAGACTATACGAACAATACAACTTTATTACTGTAATGCAAGAGGGGAAATTCGATTGTACCAAAACAAGTACCGCAACAATATAGAAAAGCAGGTAATATAATTCATTCCAATATATGAAAATCTCAGAGACACCTGCAGTAACATGTTATAGACTTGGTACAGTGTGTGGTTTATTGCTGCAAAAAGGAACATGAGATGTGTGTTTCAAAGTACCTGTATTTGACCGTTGCATAACCTACAGTATGTGGCTTGTGGCATCCCCATGCCTGGGCGGAACTACGCACATCCCATCAACTGCTAATAATACATATCCGTCCTCGAGGACTGCCTAGGATGAATTACAACACACTCTCTCTTTCTACACCGGCCTCATCTATCCTGTATTGATCAGGCTGACGGGCCACTGTGTGGTTCTCAGTTCATCGATCAGGGCTCGCTCAGAGATCGGATCCTCTGAGAGTTGGGGGAAAAACTGCAGCCCACATTGGAGTGACAACACAAATTGTTTTTTCCGTGGATCCTAATTAGTCTTAATAAACAGTTTGTTAATAGGATGCTTGGCTTGGGCATAACACCAAATGCAAAGCAGGTTGCTGCTTGTAGCCTATACCTAAAATTATCTAATTCTTCTAAGTTATACTGTAACTAGTCACTACATTGTTTCATTTTGCAGCAGTCTTCTTCTTGTTTGTTGTTTTATGGACAATTTAGTATATTCTGTAGATATTGAGTCTTCTGCCAAACGTAGCCAAAGCTTAGCCACCACACAGACTTTTGATATCAAAGAGAGATGTCGCAAATTTAGCGATTCAGCAATGTCATTATTATAAGTCAACAGCAGATTATGGTAATGTGATATGTAAGTGAGGAGAAGAGTGACTAATTATGTTGAACATCGTATCTGATCCGGTAATTTTCAGCTGCATATGAAACAAACTGAGCAAATCCAGGAAGCTCCTCTTCTCATCATGTGTGTACAATGCACGCAGAGGTACATTCGCACACCTGCACATTGACAGCCACTACACACGCATGCATACAAACAGGGATGTTAGATGAAAGGTCAGATATCACGTGATACACACACACACACACAGAAGAAGTGCGCTCATCTGTGAAACATGGAACATTCACATCATTACCACCTCTGCGGCATAAATGTACAATACACTGCTGATCAATGAACACATATTCAGTCATCTACAGTATGCAAGTTTACACTGTATACAACCCCCTTTTCATCTCTATCTCTCTCCCCCCTCTCTCCCTTTCCCTCTCTCTCTTTCTCTGTCTCGACGTTTCCCTAGTCCAGAAGTCCACCTAAGCATGTCATCTAACTGACCATACATTGTGTGTGTGTGTGTGTGTGTGTGTGTGTGTGTGTGTGTGTGTGTGTGTGTGTGTGTGTGTGTGTGTGTGTGTGTGTGTGTGTGTGTGTGTGTGTGTGTGTGTGCGTGCGTGCGTGCAAGCATGACCATTTTTGTGAGTACATGTGTTCGTATCTTTTTGTTTTTTGTGTGTTTTCTTTTCTGTGTGTGTGTGTGTGCGTGTGTGCGTGCGTGCGTGCGTGCGTGCGTGCGTGCGTGCGTGCGTGCGTGCGCGTGCGTGTGTGTATTTAGACGTGTGTAGGAAGTGACTGGTCATAGGAGCCAGCTGATGGTATCAGCCTCATCCGGAGCCTCATTCATCCTCAGGGACAAGGGCCCATTCACTGCTTGGCTTTTGCACTCACAGACCCCTGGGACCCACGGGCATATTCATATTCCCACTGTTCGCATACACACGTTTGCATTACTACATAAAATACGGTAACTATTGTGTGTCTCTTGCAAGGACCAAATTGTTCTCACAATGTCCATTTCCTGAATTCTACTCTACTTGTGGACACACGCACGCACGCACGCACGCACGCACGCACGCACGCACGTACACACACACACACACACACACACACACACACACACACACTTCTTAGTCAATTCATAATGATGAGAAGCCCCTTGGGCCTCTTTTCAGGCCAACCCACCGCCGCGGGCATCACAGATAGCAATGCTATTTTAGAACACGCGATAACAAGCAGGAATGTGTGTCAGACCTTTCTTTTCTTTCTCGCAAATATTTGAGAAATGGTCACGTTGACCGCCAAACCAGGACATTCATAACTTCCTCTGACATGCGTGTCACCACGAGGCATGTCAAACCACACGAGATGCCATCTTGTTGAGTGAGAGAGTCGAGCTCAATAACGGAAACACAAAGGACAACATGAACACAGGACGACAATGGTCAATGAACAGCTGAGGTTAGAGGTCAACTATTAGTAGAGCATATTGGCCCAGTGTAATTTAATGGCAGTTTATGGGGAAAGCCAATAATCTAGAAATGTTTGCACTCTCGAATCAAGACTTACCAAAGGTTGGCCCTGGTGCAGGAGGCCAGCATAGCAGTTCAGTAGGCCTATGATAAAAGACCAGCACACTGACAGAACAGTGTTGAGCCGCTTTGGACACAAAAGGGTAGGCATTTTGGATCGGTCCGCAGACCATTGCCATGTTGTCCCTGTTGGCTTTAAATACAGTAGGCAACCAGCTAATTGACGGTAGCCAATAAGGAATGAGGCTAATGGGAGATACAAAAGGCCATCACAATCAGCTTGTTAACCACGTCATGGCCAAGAGGGATACAAGGAAATAATATACAAGGCAAGCCATACAGAAATATACATTCATAAAAAATACATAATACATACATTTGGAACATATCCAACATTGTCATAACAACATGCTAAGAAGAAATAGTTTGGCTTGTAGAACATATAACATATCAGCTAAAACCAATGACGGTCAGGGAAACATTCTGGCCATGTTCCAGTAGGCAACGGCAGATCTGCTTAGATTCCGCTCAGATCAGACGAGTCACCTACAGGCATGGCCACTGCTATGCAAACGTGCATCACCTATTGTGTTTCTTAGCCCTGGGCCCTGCTTGATTATGGTGACCTATTGTACATGAATGCTTCTGCTCAATGTGTGCAGTCATTGGATTCTGTCTATCATTGTGCATTAAGATTGTAGACATCTTCTTACACATCATTGCACTCTGTATGAAAAAGCATATTGCTCATCTCTTTATGTACAGTAGGCATACCCACTGGTCGAGCTTTATGACGCTCTACTTGGTTTGGTCCCTTTATATCTTTGTACATCACTAAAACCTCAGCTTTTCTAAACCTTGACTGTTCCACATGCTTGTAGTTAGATGGTAAAAAGCTTTTAAATAGACTGTCCCCTTTGCATGGAATACCTTCCAGGAAGACTTGAAGCTATCTGAACTGATCACTTGATGGTGTCTTTGTCACAATCTGAAACAGTATTGTTTCAGTATTTGTGCCAGCCAAATCCTACATTTTAATTCATGTTTGCTGTAATGTACTGCCCTCTTGGCCAGGTCCCTTTCTTAAAATATATTCTATATCTTAACACATCGACGTGGTTAGATAAAGGTTTAATAGAATAAACAAATAAAATTGTGCACAGGGTAATACGTTACAGAGGACGCACAATTATGATAAGCACTATTAGACCATTATAGGCAATATAAACTATAAATATTTGCTCAAAATAATGATTGAATTATGGTGTCACATACAGCAGGGGTTTTCAAAGTGGGTGACAGGGCACCCTGGGGTGCCGCGACGGCAGTCCAGGGGTGCCGCGAGATCATTTGATAATATTTCTTATACTTAAAAATATATTTAGTATAATTTTAAACTTGAAGTACAAAGTTATTTTCAGTCGGTTCCAACCAAAATGGCTATGTTGTTTTCCTCGCAACATAATCACTAAAATATGCTATAAATATAAGGTGCTGGGAGTGAAAATTATGAATATAATAATGTAGGGGTGCCTCGAAAGAAAAAAATATTTATAGGGGTGCCCCGAGCCAAAAAAGTTTGGGAACGCCTGACATACAGTATGTGTAATGCATTATATAGTACACACAGACAGCGGTGAAAACATCTCCGTCTCCGGAACTTTGGCCTCGTAGAGATAATAAAAGCAAGTTCCAATGGAACAGGATTCAGGGAAGATATAGCTGCCTCTGGGGTACCATTCTGGAAAGAGGATTCTTAATGACTCAATGGTTTAATCACTATGGAGATAGCTTTTATTGCGCCTACACATCCTGCATGTGCAGCCGTCCTGGAGCTGTCAGCATGCTGTGTCTCAGTCAGTAATCAATCATCTCCCCTGCTGCTACAGACTGTGTGAACCCACTAGCTCTATACGGGACGTCCATCCTCCAGCCTGACCCTCATACGTCCCATTCACACTGAAAAGAGCACTGTCAAATGAATGGGACCGACGTGACACTGTTTACATTTGGTAAGACAGCCCTTCCGCCCAGCAGGTGGAGGAGGTGAGTGGGTGGGGCGGAACTGATGGCAGATAATGGTTTAGATTGATACAGAAGCCCCCCCCCATCAGGATGAACTGAAAATCATTTATACCTGTAGAGAGATGAAAGGAGGTGGCTTTATCGACTTAACATTTAATAGGATTATACAACATACCAGTAATACAATACTTAAGGTATATACAGGATCAATCCTCTAGACATCCCACCTCTCTCGGAAGTAGCTAATGTTTTACAGACAGAATTCATTCTTTCAGATTGGCTTAAAAAACACACAAATCCACCGTTAACTAAACAACAGGCTGATACATACTGTAAGTATCAGTATAAGTGATACAGTAATTTTCCAGTCTGTGTTTAGCTACCATTGTTAAATACTACTTGCTCCAGCCTCCAACATTAAGCTGGGGAGAGAGAAGGTGCTGGCTGTAATATCATGAAACATGATATGAAAATGGATGAGCTGTCCTTTAGGGTTCTTAATACGGACTTGGCGTAGATGCTTCTTTAAATCAGATTATCCAGCATGGGATGTCTGCCGCTCTTCTTATACAGGCTAGAGTGTTAGGCAATCTCTCGTTTAACAAACAATGTTCAGCGGTAGCCCGTTAGCAGAGCTAAACATTGATTATCTAATCTACGTAAATAATCTGCTTCCGTTCTGCTGAATATCCACTTTATTTCCAATTCAAGGACTCATGATTGAATTTTGCTGCAAACATATTACCATATTAATACTACATCTGAATTAGAATATCCTTCTTTATAGCTGCATCTAACTCTCTCTCCATGGCAAAGTGACCAGCAGGTGGAAACTGATTTTAAATAGTTCAAATAGCTGATCTACAAGCTCACAATGTGTCGATGTAGAACGTCAATTTAACTATTTTAAAAGGTTTTTCAAAATAGTAAAAAAGGGCAAAGATTTTAGGGATGAGGGGTAAGGCATGGATGAAAATATACCGCAGCATTATGTTTTCGCTCTCGTCCGTGCGAATGTGTCCGTCCGTGTCCGTCAATCCGTGTGTGTGAACAGCTTATCTCCGACACCATTGTACAGAGTGGCGTGAAACTTCCCCTTAGGGCCAAAGAAGAACCTCCAAATGTTTCTAATTGGCTTCATAGTAGCGCTATAACAGCCCCTTAAAGTTTTGGCCTATAACTACTGAACCGTAGGTCGAACAATCAAAATCCTTTTCCCCTGGATTCTTTGGATCATGGCACAACTCCCCATATAGCCATTTCTGGCAGATTAGATTTCCGCCATTTTGCCTTTTCTTCAAAACAACCTTTTGACCACAACGCCTACAACTTTTGTCTAAAACTCTCGCATGATCTTTGAAATCATGTGAGCAAGGTGTGTGAGATATAATAAGAGATATAAGACTTCTCATATACCATTACAATTATCTATGACTGCCTTCCAAAGCCCTGGGTAGGCAACTCAGAGACTCAACTCAAGACCGGCACTCAGAGGAACGCACGCCGTCGTCCTACTCCACCCGTCCAACACTCCCTGCTGACAGGTGCCACCACAGCCCGTAGGGTTACGTGCAGTGACAATTATCACCCTCCCCACCTGGCTTCCCACAGGGGAGGGATGTGTAGATGCTCGACAAAGCCGGATGCCCCACGGATGCGACAGAGAGTGGTGGAAAAAGTAATCGCATTTTGTAGTAAAAGTATCAGTACTCCAATGTAGAAATACTCTGTTACAAGTAAAACTCCGTAATTAAAAATGTACTTGAGTAAAAGTACAAAATATTGGCATCAAAGTGTACTTAATGTATCAAAAGTAAAAATACTCATTATGCAGAATGTTTCAATTCAAGTTTTCAAATGTACAAAGATCCAAGATGTAGTTGAGTAAAAGTAAAATTATTGGAAATTGGAAATACTCAAGTAAAGTACAAATACCTCAATATTGTACTTAAGTACAGTACTTAAGTAAATGTACTTAGTTACTGTACACCATTGGGATTCCAGTTCACAACCTCCGCGTTGGTGGGCAGACACTGATTGGATTGCAATCCGTGGCAAAAATGCGTTTTCCCTTCTTGTTCAAAGCAACATGACATTGCCTGTTCCGGGAAGGGAATCATTTTAAAATTCACATATCAGCTAAAACCAATGACGGCCAGGGAAACATTCTGGCCATGTTCCAGTAGGCAACGGCAGATCTGCTTAGATTCCGCACAGATCAGACAATCTTTAAAACTGAATCTGACAAGGTTTGCAACAATAGGACAAAGGCAGAGTTGATGCACAATGCATAATCTGTTTTTGAACGGACCACTGTTCTAAAATTCCCTTTGGGGACAGGGCCCCTGTTAGCTTGGGTTCCATTCAAATATAATTGAAATATAGCTAATGGTTTCTATACTCGCATTGAATGGCTTTATCAAATCACCTCTGAGCACCATAGCATATAGCCAAAGCTATCCTCAAGACACAAAGCGTATTAATGCGATGATATGACCTATATTACACTTAAAATGTATTGTGTAATACTTATGGTGTAGTTTCAGCCCAAAAATTACTCTTTTGGTGAGTCAAACAACAGATTGAGTAAATACAATTTCACAGAACAGAAAAACACCAGCTGTGTAAAATGCATTTGACAGTCAAGTCATACTGTACTCCAGGGGTGTCGCACCAAATTCTGGGCACTGGGTACAAGGATTCACTGCGGTTTTACCCATTTAAACAGGGAACACATTATTACACATTATTGTGTGCTTTAACTATTGAAAAATAGCAGATATACAAGCTCTGCAAGCTTTGCTTTTTTGGAAAAAAAAGTGAAAATGTTTGCATTTTCTGTCAGTGGTGCTCAAACCTTTTCATGTGAAGTACCCCCAAAATGAAATGTATTTGGCCACAGACCCCATCTCAAAATATTTAGTGGGGGACCCCCAGAAGCAAATTTTGAGTTACAAATGTTCGCTATATATTCAAAGATTTGCACACATTTTCAACGACTTTTCAAAAATAGCAGATCTACAAGCTCGCAGTGTGAGCTTGTATATCTGCTATTTTTCAATGGCTAAAGTATAAAATAATTAAGGCCCCTCCACCATGGGCCCTGTAACTCAGTCCCCCCCCCCCCCCCCCCCACTTGTGACGCCCCTGTACTCACAGGCATAAGTCATGGAGAAGCTGTTCCCCATCTTGACCATATCCACCTGCGGCACCAGTTTGGGGATGTCCTGGTGATGGGTGAGCGCGAACCGAAATATCTCATATTCCTGCGAGTCAGTAGGGAATAATCCTCCTGTGGAGTGGAGTACAAGGAAACGTGTTATTAAAAAAAATGTGCCCCTAGAGATCATGTTTTACATATGTTAGAACAGGGTGTTAATAGGCTGTATCCTCTAATACCAAAACTCCCCTTTCAACTGGTCATGATCGCTGTAAACCACAGCCTTGTGCATGTGGATTATAAAATCATTAACAAATATGACAATGGGAAATTCATATCACTATTGTTATATAGTCTATATAATAATAGTGATATGAATTTCATGTCAGCAGTTGGGGACTTGGCCTACTTTCTTGTAGAAATTATAATTAAAAACGAATTTATTAAAAACACATCTAATATAGATGTGTTTTTAATAAATTCGTTTTTATTAATAATTTCTACTGGAGAAAGTAGGCCAAGTCCCCAACTGCTTATAGGCTACACAAACAAGGCGACTGATATGTTTAAAATCCGATGGACTCTATAGCATTGGAAGCGTCCCCAAATATTGTAAACAATGGCTAACTTAAAGATAGGCTGAACTGTTTTTTTTGCAAATGAAAATTCACAAATCAGATTTTTTTTTTCTTTTTTTCATTAGTCTGGCTCAGTAAGCTCGTGCAATGCATGAAGTCACAGGTGTGTGTTTAATGGAGCATTGGATGTGACCCAAGTCACCCAACCAATCAGAGCCAAGGACAAAAACTATCCGTTTTATAATAGACTGTTTAACCCCAATTGAAACTGATGATAATCAGGTTTACAAGATAGACTCTTTAGTGCAGTGGTTCTCAAAGTAGATTCCAGGGACCCTCTAGCTGGGTTTCTTTAGGAGGGTCTATAAATTGACCCAGTGTGGGCTACAAACGGAACCAAATGAACCCTAACAGGTCCATTTGTTCCATTTGTAAACAGAGCTAAGAGGAGACCTTGACATTTAAAGGTTTGAGAAACACTGCTTTATTATCACTGAAATGAAACGAGGCACGAGTTTGAAACGAGAAATGTGCAGATGTAGATAAGACGAGTATAGCTGTTTAGCGCGCAACAAGGGGTTAAAAGCCGCGCGACATTCTCTTACCTATGTTGATGTTACTTGGAAAACTTGGGCTTGAACCCAAGCACATCCCCAGTAAACTGGCGCAGAGGATGGCGAAGCTTCCCTGCATATTTCCTTTTGCATTGGCTTGGAGGAAAATGAGCCAAAATCCAAGCATACGGTCTGTCCGCGGTGGTAATCAGGTTAAATCTTCCTCCTCCCCGCTCCTTTCGCCTTACAGCTGCATCCACATGGATTCCGTCCTCAATTCTCTTCGACGCTGGGAAGAAGAGGAGAGCGTTCGACGGTAGCCTTCTGTTCTCTGTCTCAGTCCGTCTCCTCCTGCGCGCTGTTGATGCTGAAGCTGGCTGCGTGTCATTGGCTGCTGTTGCTTGAGAGGTTCCACACGGAGTGGTGAGTACTGAGTAGAACGCAAAAGAGCGCGCCCACAAGTTCTCCTCCTGGTGACACGCACAGTGCAACAGCCCAATTTATACTCCCCAGTAGGCGGTGGTGAAGCCAAAAATAACCGTTCTACGACTACAAGCCAACGCATGGCGCCGTGACACCAAAGCCCTATAAATATTCAGCCTATATTTTCCACCAGCTCCTCGTGTAGCCTACCCAGAAGATCTATAGGCTACCTTCTTCTGGGTTGGTTTAATTCTTGTCTTTACCGGGCACCCATGAACACAAACACAGTCTCTCTCTCTCTCTCTCTCTCTCTCTCTCTCTCTCTCTCTCTCTTTCTCGCGTCGCTCGCTCTCCTTTTCCCGTGAGTTTGCAGAGGATAATGGGTTTTCTGATTCCCGATTATTATGAAACATTATTGACCCTTCCTTGGTTTCAAACATCTTATGAACCATAATAGACCCATAAAACATACTGGAGGCTCAGAGGCTGTATAGCCTAGCCAATGCCGATTGGCTACTCCGCTACGCCCCCTTCAGACATGGGCAGTTATTAAATCAACAAATTGGATCCGATATGTAGGCCTACATACATTTCATAATCTGTTGTATTATGGTTTAGAAAATGGAGAGGAGAGGAGAGGAGAGGAGAGGAGAGGAGACCTTAAATTATTGGCTTAGAAAATCCATGAATTCAAATGGGCAAGTAATCAATAGAAACAAATATTTTTGGGGGGTGAACTATCCCTTTAAGCCCTTTTATGAAACAAAAGTATTGTTTAAAAATGTAAGCAGAACAGGTAACTTTCCTCTTCTACCATGGATTTGAAGCCAGTTTGACATTTTTGATCTAAATGTCTCAATCATAGACTGTAAAAAGAATGGACATGACGCCATTGGTTTCTACAGACCACCATCTTTTTATATCCTATCCAGAAATACTACCGGAATTGAATCAAAATGAATACTATTGGCTAAGCTTGCCCAATGAGCCAAGTGTGGGGCATACGTAGGCTACATACAAACAGACAAAGCCAGATGTAGGAGGCCATCTCCATATGGAGATCTATGATCCAGTTGTCTGATCCATGTATGGCTATCCAAGGTTTGATGAGGTCAGTGTGTCGTGATCTTCATATAGATCCAGATGATGATAGATAGTCATCAGTCTTGATTTGCAAATGAATTCTGTCGTCATATATGGAGCCTGACATGAGAGGTGACTGACTGACGCACGCACAGGAGCAGCAGGTTTTCAAAGTAAATTTCCCAAATATGGAGATGACTGACGTTTGACATGATATCATAGATGTCTGAGACGTCATAGACCACATGAGACTGCTGTCAATGGAGCGTGACATGAGTGTGACATGAGGTGTGACTCACACATGCACACACAGCACACACAGGAGCTGCAAGTTTTCATAGTAAATGTGTTATACAAACACCCCACCCCAGTCATATAAGTTGTATTCGTGTGACGGAGAGTCACAGCCCCAGCCTTGAAGCCTCAAAAGTCTAGTATCTCCCCCGGACCAAAGGGAAAAGAGAAGGCTCTTTGGTCTAGTGGTTAAGATATTGGACTTTCGCATGGGAGACCCGGGTTCGAAACCGGGTGGGGAGGTTTGGATCACCTCTGTTACATCGGTACCGTGACCCGGATTCGGGCTTCCCCGCAGGAGGAGGTCAAAGGGGGGTGAGTGTGACGGAGAGAGTTGCAGCCCCAGCCTTGAAGCCTCAAAAGTCTAGGTATCTCCCCCAGACCAAAGAGATGAAAATATTGGACTTTCGCATGGGAAACCCGGGTTCGAAGCCGGGTGGGGAGGTTCGGATCACCTCCATTACATTCGTATTGTATTAGCATACTCTACCATAGCCCAGGAACATGGCAGTTCGACCTGGTTTGGAGCAGATGAGCCAATTCACTTGATATTCACACAAACATTCAGATATAAAAAATAAAGTGCTTATGGCTCACACATGTCTAAATTTGGTGCGTCCAACTAGAATTACCTGTATCCTCTGTATTCTTTAACATAAGAAGCATTTTAGATCAGATCATTTTCATGTATTTCCTGGTTTTCCCCAAGATTAAAATGGCGGGGCATGCGCCATTGACGCTCATGTGAGCCAAAACTGGGACCGGAAGTTGTGTGAAATGCATTGGGGTCTATGGCAGAAGGATGGCAGCCAGTTGGACCATGCTTGTGAATAAATTATTTCTGAACGATTGTGTCCTTTGTCAGTTAATCAGTCCAGGAATTTAAAAGAATGCATATCACAGGTTGTTTTCCAATCAATAGTTTTTTTTATGTGCACACTGTATAAATTTATTGAGGCATCTAAACAGCGCCATGTATAATTTCTGGTAGTGTTGCCAGGTTCTGAGAAATAAGTAACCAGGCCTAGGAAAACAAGCCCAAAAGAACCAACAAAGGGCCAGGCACTAGGCTATTTATGAGCACTTAGTACTGCATATTGAAACAAGCTCACAACGCATCGCAATGTGACAGATTGTGAACTTGTAGATCTGCAAGCTTACTAGAATCTCCTTTAAGTTGACCTTGCACCAATGATTACAAGTAGGCTACTGTCATGAAACTGTACGTTTTCCAGGCTTGTTCTAATACATGCTTCAATCAATAAAAGTAAATAAATAAACTACCAATACAAGCAACTTCACAGACAAATAAGCCCAAAGTTGCTTATAATTAGCAAACATGGCAACACTAAAACTTCCGGTTTCTGGTATCGCGTGATTTGGTTGCCAGACAGGGAACGGTGGACAGTCTCGCGATACTCTTTAGATGCCTCTGTAAAATTGCACAGGGCGCACATTGAAAAGTAACATAGCTGAAAAAAAAGTTTTATATGATGTCTTTTATTTTCCAGAAGTGTTTATTTGACAAAGGCCTCGGTCATTCAGAAATAGTGTTTCTGTTCCACAGGCTTCGATTGCTCCAGTGCATTCTACTGAACTTCCAGCTGCAGTTTGGCTCCCATGGTGCGACAAATCTGCCGAGTGGAATTGCGTGATAGCGAAAATGACGTATTTGTCCTTACCTTCTTTTTTATTTACCTTGGTTTTCCCCATGCGCATCAGCCCCATCTATCGGTTGTAACGTGCTTAGTTTTATCTGATTGTCCGAGGTCTTCTAGTGCAGCATCTTACAACCGATAGATGGAAAACCAGGAATACAAGGAAAAACAGAAATCGATCAGATATGGGTAAAGCCCCATTCCCACTGGGCCAGATAACAGATTAAAAAAAAATCTCTTTCTCCAGATATTTTTCCATTCAAGTGATTGGTAGATACAGATAAAAAAAATATCTGTCACAGATAAAACAAATATCTGTGACAGATATTTTTTTTATCTGTATCTACCATCCACTTGAATGGAAAAATATCTGGAGAAAGAGATTTTTTTTTTCTGTTATCTGGCCCAGTGGGAATGGGCCTTCACTCTTGTTGGACGTACCATATTTAGACGTGTGAGCCTTCATTAAGAACTTTATTTCTTAAATCTGAATGTTTGTGTAGACGCAAGAAGCAAATTGGCTCATCCACTCCAAACCAGTTCGAACCTCATCCATGACGGTCGTGAGTTACGACCGTCATGTTTCAGGGCTAACTCTACCATACAGATTGGATACAAAATTACATTTCATTCATTAAAAAAAGTTACCTAGTGCTGCTTTAAGTTAATTTTGTCTAAATGTCATAGTTGTACACGAGAAATAGATTCAGTGGATATCATCATTGTAGGCGTCTTATTACAATCTTTATACTGTAATAATATCAAGTGAATTTAATTAGTGAAACAAAGGTACAGCTCATTTGGCAGGGGTCTCTTGACCCGACAATGAATATCACTGGAGTAGACTGGCCTACTTGTTGTAATTTAGGCTTATTATATCTCAAGTGGGCATAGGCTTCAGCTTCATGTACGTTTTAAGTAAATGGTAAATGGACTTTACTTATTTTTCTACCCATAGTTCTACAGTGTTTCACATTCACCCGAAGCAGATAGTATGACACGGCTGTAAATCCTTCAAATTAAAGCTGGTCTGCATTTTATTGAAAACAACTCTTTTTTAGTTTTTGTTTTAACAGTTAAGCTTGAAGGGAATTCAGATGGGAATTTGGACTAAGCTCATTCTAGTAGAGTCATTAATGTGTAATTTGGGGTCCCTGATTAATGATGTCCTTTTAAGAGGCAGACCAATGGGGCCATTAGAGTGTAAATAACTGGAGTGCTGAAGTTAATGCACCAAAACTGCAACCGTTCCAAAACACTGAAATACAATATTATATCACAAATTGTATCTCTTTATACTTAATTGACCACGATTTACTTTTGTTTCTTCCAGAACAGAGTGCATTACTCAAGATAGTGAATGACAGCCCATTTCCCCTTATTGTTGATGAATTAGCACTATAATAATGACAGTAACAGCTGTGTAGTGTGTACTGTATGTGAAAGAGATGTTAATGACGTGACTGTTGCTCTATGTTTCAGCCTCACATAGATCAGCACAATTCTATTGCGTCGCATGATATGTCACCTTTTATGCAACATCCCTGTTTGTAGTGGCTGTTGTTAATGTATCTGCAGGTTTGAGCTGTGTGTGCACTACACACATGACAGGAAGAGCTTCCTGGATTCGCTCAATTTACTTGTTTCCTGCATCTAAGAATAACTGCATTCGATACCATGTTCACACAACATATTAGTCACTCTTCTCACTTGGATATCACATTACCATAATCTGCTATTGACTTGGTTTATAATAAGGACGTTGCTGAGTCGTTAGAGATTCATGCACAATCCCCTGAAGGCCTCTATCTATGACTAGCCTCTTTGATATCAAAATGAGTGTGGTAGCTAAGCTGTGGCTATTTTTGGCAGACATCTCATATCCATAGAAGAAATTAAATTGTCCATAAAAAAAGAGAAAGCTGCAAAATTAAATACTGTAGTTACTTGTTTAAAAACCGTTAAAATCAGATTCATTTCGATTCACGGGCAACCAGCTTTGCATTTGATTTTATGCCCAAGCCAAGCATGCTAAAAACAAACCCTTTGTTAAGACTAATAGGATCCATGGAAAATACCATTTGTGTGTTGTCACTCCTATCTGGGCAGCAGTAATTCTCTGGCTCTCAGATGATATGTTAAACGGGAGAGTTAGAGGAGCTGAGCTCTGACTGTGCGAGCCCTGATCGATTAACTGAGAACCACGCAGACTCGCCTGATCAATGCAGGATAGATGAGGACGGTGTAGAAAGAGAGAGTGTGTGTAATTCATCCTGGGCAGTCCTCAAGGACGGATATTATGAATTATTAGCGGTTAATGAGATGTGTGTAGTTCTGCGCTCAGGCACAGGGACACCCCACAGGTTGTGCAATGGTCAAGTCCAAGCATATTGAAGCACTGCATCATGTTCCTACTTGCAACAACACCCTACCAATACTAAAACATGTTACTGAAGTCTCTGATATGTTTTATATGCAGTTCAATTGAATTCCCTGCTTTTCTATATTGTTGCTGGACCTGTTTCGATACTGTAGTGTATCAATAAGAGGCAGTTCTGAGTTTTCAAGTCGGTTTACTTTATTAACAAGTCACCTTCTCTCTTTCTGAGCTCCCGGCTTTTTCTGAGCTACCCGGCTTTTTCTCTCCCTCTCTTCCTGCTTCCCCCGCTCTTCCTAGCTCTCGCCTCCAGCGCCCCCTTACAATAGCTCCCACTCCACTACAGATACAACCAAACTTCGCCTCTCTTCTACGGTAATAAAGTTTGATATTTATCTTATCTTACAGTATTACTATCATGGTAAACTTCAAAAGTCATTGTATCGTTGAACGTGTCACTCACTATGTAGCATTATGTACTGCCGATACTGAGAAATTATGGATAATATTTTTTTTTTGTCTCTGAATGTTTTGTTTTTGTCTGTTTTTTGGCAAGGGCTTCTCTTCATTCTGTCTCTATCTGTCTGCAAAGAGATTTACAGTGATGTGACTTGTCACAGCAGTCTACTTTAGACACATGGATACAGATGGCTTGATGCCATGAAAAGTAATATTTTAAAATATAAAAAGTACTTTCCGTCTTCTATCTAAAATAAATCGCAAAGTCAAGGGAAAAGAAACATTTGACCACACTGTTGTTTTTCAAATGATTTATTTTACATAGCAGCTAGAGCAGAGATGAGACAGAAAAGCAGTAAACAACTGTGTTCCTGATTCTCTGCACTCTACTTTAAGGCAGATGTTTCGTTAGAGTTCAAGCTTAAGCTGAAGTAGAATCTATTGACATTTCTCTTACACAAATGAGCACAGACAAACTGAACCATATCCTAACCAGGCGGACAACACGCAAGATGACAATGCAACATACACCTAATGACAATAGAGGAATGGTGACAACAATAATAGCTACATAGACAACATAATATTTCAGACACTATGCTGACAATACTGGAACAGACAACATGGTGACAACATGATGACAATACTGGAACTACGGTACAAACAATGTGACCATACAAAAATAAAGAAAATGTAGGAAGGACCACTAGTAGTGTTGTAGTATAGGTAGATCTGTAAAGTGATGTAAAGTAGTAGATCTGTAATGCAATTTAGTGTTGTATTGTCTTACTGTGTTGTCCAGTTGGAAGAATGCCTGGCAGAAGTGCACAATCAATTGGACTGGAATTGATTGGACGGCACTGAAATGCATGCGTACTGTCTGCCCTGTGTCTTAATTGGGAGGAGTTATTGACGTGAGGTTTAATTAGTTGCCTCAGTAATTGATTGTTTGGCTCTGTCCAAAGTCCACCTGTGCCTCAGAGGAAGAGATTGACTTACTCTCAGAATACAGATAATGCTAATATAATTAGAGTTGGGATTCACATGAGGTTTGGTTTGTGCACAGGGGCACTCTATTCCTTACGGCAATTTATACTAAGTGAATTATTGGGAAAACATTATGGCTGCTTTTATTATATATTTATCATTCAGGATCATATACTCCAAGATGTTGTTTATGTACAGAGGGAACACATACAGTAGAGTCCAGTAGAACCAGTTTATATCAATTACAGATACAGTACAAATATACAAACAAATTGGCATAGGATCAACTCCCTCTTTTCACATCTGTTACAATCCTAAAGTCTAATAAAGGATTGTAGTCTGGTTTTTATTGACCATTTCTTTTCTCTTTTCTTGTTAAATTTGCAATTAGATTTTACAAAGAAAGAATGTTATGACACAATTCTAAACACTTGATTTTAAACATGATATATGGGACAAATCAATAAATAATCAAAGTCAATCTAATCCTCCTAATCAGTTAAAACCTCTAAGCTAACACATTTCAAAATAAAAACAACAGTAATTTATAATCCAACCTCACTACACTAAACTAATCTGCCCAAAGGTTTGCATGCAGTTACAAAAGCTGGCACCCAATCCACCCATACACCATTAACTTAAGCAAAATCATGCTCATCCCCAAACTTGGTCACAATCTAAACTTTAGCCTTCAGAAATACTTGCAGCTGCAAGCCCAATGAAGGTTTAACTGAACATAAGTAAGGTTGGCAAATGCTATAAACAAAATAGCATGGCAAGCAAGCAAGCAGGGGACAGCACTACTGTAAGTACTGCCAACGTCTCAAGATGTTGCAAGCCCAACCAATAACAGGAAGGCTGATGATTGGCACCCATCAATCAGCAGCACCTGGAAATCACCACACTCACAGACCCACCCACACACTCTGACACTTCCACAGGCACACGTAACAACATCCTGTCCTTTTACTGCCATTATATTTCTCTCTCTCTCTCTCTCTCTCTCTCTCTCACTCTCATATACTGACTGCGTAATTGCTTTCCTCTCCAGTGGCCACGGGGGGAAGTGGAGCTCTCAATGTTACCGTGGTTATACTGATCGATGGAGTCGATGCTTTTGCGGTTCCAGAACATTGAGCATCGCCACACACAGATTTGACTAATTCTATTGGCTGGCCTTCAGTGGTGGACAGTAAGAACTGCATTAAATGCATACATATAAAAACATATTATTTTGAGAATTTATTTGTTGCTCCTAGTCCACAAAAGTTCTAAGAACATAATTTGTCTTCCCTGTGGAACTCTGATTTCATATTGATATTTCCACCTTTAGGTGGATCTGAAATTATTAATTCACAAAAGGTGATATATATATATATATATATATATATACCAATATACTGTATATATACCAGTAAGACACCTTAAGGGCGAGAAGCGAGTTGCGCTGAAACAGACTGACACAATATGTCCATATATGGGCATTCCCAGATATGGGCTTTATTAATATTGATGACATCAGGGATCTCCATATATGAGCATAAAAGGGTGGACGGAATTAATTTGTGACTTGCGTCGCGACAACCACAATGGTTATCATGAGACTGACACAATATGTCCATATACAGTATGGGCATTCCCAAATATGGGCTTAATATTGATGACATCCATGTATGGAGCGTGAAATGAGGCGTCGCAATAATATTCACAAATTAAAACATGCATTGACTTCTTTCCAACTGGCAATGAATGCGTACAAGAAATACGGCACTAATCGGTGTAGCGGTTTGCGAGATTTGCTGTCAGACAGACAAATGGCGGACACCGGATTTTTACACATAAATACCAAAGGAGTGACACTCTTCTAGACAGCACTCTCCTTAGACCCCACACCCGAAAATAAATAAAGATCATCTGCCATATAAAAAATGCATGGGATTTATTCCTGCAGTTTAACCCTTCTACCCTCCATTCAATTTAGATGGTCCTGCATGCAGTAGACTGTACTACAAATGTTTGTTTTGGTACATTCAGCCCATGATGTAATCTTCTATTGCTAAAAAGCTTGTTGTCAATCTCAATCTTTGGAGTGTGCTGTTGAAATAAACTATGATTAATATTATTGTATTACTTATTCTTTTACATACAGCATACAGCTGGAATTAAGATCATGCTGTTTGAAAAATTTCACACACAAGGGCTTCTGCATTGAAATGATGGCACATATCTCTGGCATTATACTTTTGTTTATCAAGTAATCCTTTGTACCTAAGCCGCAGTGGTTCTCAAACTCTTCCATGTTGAGGACTACCAAGTGTATATGTATATGGCCACGGACATCCATCTGAAAATGTTTTGCAGGGACCTCCATGCATGATTTTGTGAGTTGATATAACTTTAAAAAAAATCTTTCACATCTTAACAATATTGTTTGAAAAAAGCAGATCTACAAGCTCAAAACGTTACACAAGCTTGTAGCTATTTTAAAATAGTCAATGCATAGAGGGTTATAGTGGTTTAACTTGGGTCCCCGTGGAACCCCCTCAAGGACCCCTGGGGATACCCAGACCCCACTTTGAGAACCACTGGCATACAGCCATTGTTTCAGTACCACGGCCAGTTCATTATTGGCACTGCTACCGTTTCAGCACCACAGACAGTTCAATGCAGGGCCAGCCACTGTTTCAGAACCATGGACAGTTCTATACAGGGCCAGCCACTGTTTCAGAACCATGGACAGTTCTATACAGGGCCAGCTACTGTTTCAGCACAATATAGTCAGGTCCCTTATGCTTTGATTTATACTTTTGTTGGATTTTTGTGAGGATTTGCAAACCTATACATTTTTGGAAAGGTTATTGTCTAAGGAATCAGAAAATCAGTGTTCCCATTTGCCCAGATGTGTTTATGGCAGCCATATTGGAATTTACAAAATGGCCACCATAAAATTACGTTTTGTAATATCTTGGCGTCTACAGTAAATAAGCTGGAACATTGATTTGAACTGCTAAACCTACATTTTCAGGGTCAAGGAATCCAATGGTGGTAGTTATAAATCTCAAATAATTACCACATTAACCCTTAGATGCACGACTGGGTCCAAAACGGCCTGGTGTGGTTGTTTTCTTGCTATATTAGTTTCACTGTCATTTTGTTGGATTTTTTTTGAGGATTTGCAAAACTATACATTTTTGGAAAGGTTATTATCTAAGGAATCAGAAAATAAATTTTCCCATTTGCCCAGATGTCTGTGGTGGCCATATTGGAATTGACAAAATGGCTGCTGTAAAATGTTTTGTAATATCTTGACTTCTAAATAATTGGAACATTGATTTCAATGGCTAAACCTACATTTTAAGGGTCAAGGAATCCACTGGTTCACGTTATCATTTCATTTTTTGTATGCATAATTTGAAATGCATAATCCACCATATGGGTAAAATGGCACAGCTCAGGCAGTCAGTCAGACAGACACTAACTTTTTTTATTGAGATGTATTTTAGCTGTGAACTTTGGATGTTTGTGTAACCATTTTAAGCATCATGACAAGTCTAATCATATACAGTCTCTATGCATCATCATAATCATCATCATCACTTTCATGCATCACAGCTTGGGAATTGTCATCGTTCTGGAACTGGCTGCTGCACTGACATGTCAGTTCAGGCTAAGTCCTTAGCTTTGCAGGAACATCTGCCAGAAGAACAGTCATATTTACACTAGTATTGGACCATCTCAAGGATGGCCTTTGGGGCTGGGAGGACCTCTCTGGTTGTTGGTTTCAGCATGCCATCCAAGTGTTTGAAGTACCCATTGCAGGGGATCCAGCTCTGGATCGTTCAGAGCAATGGCTGCTTGTGCCCATGCCCTTGTTTGGACATCGATTCTCAAGATGTTCTGCTTCAGAGCTCCAGGTGTTGGAGGGAGCTTGTCAATTTCTGCCCTATGTTTGTAGAACAGATGCCATGGCATTTCAGGGATTGTCTTGATGTTGATGCACATACAACGGACTCCAGTGTTGACAGCATTTCTTCCATAATTTCAGCTTCATCCAATCTGCAGAGCATTTTCAACATCTTCATCTGTTTCGAGGTAGACCCTGTAGCTAGGTTGCCTTGCCTATACAGGTGAACCTCCCTGTGTGACAAGAGAAGATATTCCCCATGAAGACCAGCCACCTCAAGCTGGAAATTCTACCCACCAAGATGCAACAGATACAGGATTTACAGTCATTATACAGCACTATACATTTTACAGTGGATGGTGGAAGAACCTCTCTCCAAACGAGAAGAACAAGGCTCGAGGCCCGAGCCTCTCTACTCCGCCTAAGTTGCACTAAAACTTCAGAAGGTGAGGTTATGCGTAGAACAGAAATGAGTATGAATGTGCCAGTGAAATCAATACTAAAAACAGGAGACTTCTATTTAAAATAATAGCAGTTAACTTTATTATATCAATACCGTTTGCACAAATGGGCTATTCTAAGTTCTAAGTAAAATCTATGTAAGGAGACAAAAGAGAAAATAATCCAAGTACCGGTACCAAGAGGTTCGTTCAGTAAAGTACACAACAGCCAGCTGTAGTGTTCTCGTAGAGACGGACGCAAAATGAAAGTAACAAGAGTCTTTATAGTATTTCGCAGGTCTTCAGCAGGGGAGGTGAGACTTTCTGATTGGTTCGTGGGAGGAGTCCCGGGCTGGACTCTATTGGCTGTTTCTTCAGTTGAGCAGGCATGATTGGGCCACACACTCAAAGGGGCAAGGCTGTCTGCCTCCGCCCCATCACCACGTGATCTTCACTCCTCCTTCCCCCGCCCCTGGGCTGTGCCAGGAATCGTTGGGTTTCTCTTTACAGATAACAGAGAAATGTAGCTTTTCCAAGGCGGCTGAGACCCCGCAAGTGCGTGGGTGCGGGTATCTGCACGTACAGGCTGACTTGTGCAAAACAGGTGCAAAACATCATTCACAGAAGATAACAGAGAAATGTAGCTTTTTCAAGGCGGCTGAGTCACAGAGCATGCACTACTATATCATTGGTGACATGAGGTGAGCATGAGCTGATCACGCTCTAGGTGCATGCTGGCGTGCGTGTGAGACAGGACTGTGCGTGAGTGGATGAACCTTGAAATGAACTCTAGTAACCTGACTGTGGGACAATACTGTAAAACATTGGCTTTTGGTACTTAGATATAATATAAAAATATAGATTTACTTAAATCAGCTTAGATCAGATATTTAGCAAACGTTTTGGTACAAAAAGTATTTACAATGTCATCACATCATATCATCAAATCCCCCTTTGATCTGCCTCCAGGGCAGATCACTAACTAGTGATGTGATACTTGGCACATTTTTCAGAAAAGTTTAAACTCCCCCTTTGGACTTCTTTTAAGAAGTCCACCTAAACTGGGTAACGTTTCTGAAAAATATGGTGAGCGGGGGTCAACAGAATCAACACTTGTTTTTTTAATAACTTAGAAACAATAAATGGCACCCCCTTTGGGATGCAACTAACACATAAACAATGGCACAGGATTCTATGTTTCTGATGACATCTATTTCATACTTGTCAGTTTCTATCTTTTGACCATAAGGTCAACTTGGTCCCTGAATCCAGAGTTTTCACTTGGTTGGACAGACCACAGTTTTTAGCCACTGACATGTCAGTCTATAGTGGGGTATTGTTGATCAGATTCCCTAACTTTTTCTGTTACAATTGTGATCAACATACCCCTGTCATTCCTGTGTGACTGTCCAACTTTACTTTTTTGGTTGTAAGACAACATCCATAAGATGACATCAGAAAACATGAATTGACACAAGACCCCCTTCGGGGTAAAACAGAAATCAGTGCAGAAAATACCTAAAACTATATCACCTAGTCCTTTGGGGATGCTAGGGATTCACACAAGCAGGGAAAAACAATTTCTTATAGAAAACAACGGGTTCAATGTGTAAGTAGACTGGAGGCTGGTCTATGCGTGGGTGGATTAAACCATCAGTATGTAAAAAAAAAAACAAAAGCTCACTCAAATGCCTCCTCGTAAACAGGAGGTGGACGGACCTGGTCCGTAACAAGATCCAGGAGAGGTTGGTGGACCTCTCCTTCGGTCAGTTGGGCTAGCTGGAAGTCAGTAGAAGGGTAAACAGTGCGGACAGCTTTGTTAATCATGTATTTCAACATTGGTATGGCTACGAAAATGATGAGCCCTACGATCAACAGGACTGGGAGAATGGTGGTGACAAACCAGTTGCTAAAGCCCCCTAGTAAGCTAAAGTCAAACCAAGTGTTTGGAATCTGGGGCTGTGGGATGGTAGCTATGGCATCACGAGAATGAGAGATGAGGGAGGAAATGTTAGCATGATTATTAGGGATTAAGAAACAACATTTTCCACCTAGCATTTTGCACACACCACCTTCCTTAGCCGTCATCCAGTCCAGGGCAGCACGATTTCTGAGGACTACTGTCCTGATTTGGGACTGTTCGTTGGTTAGGAGCTGACCTGCCAGCTGGAGGTCAGAGAGGGAGTCATGTAACATTAGCAGTTCGGCAGCTAGAGTGTTAATCTTTTTCAGGGTGAACTCTTCAGTCACACCAGAGGTGATAAAGGTGGTGGCACCTAGGCCATAGGCCATTTGGGAGTCTGAGTCAGTCCATGGGTCCTTGAATGTGTAACCTGGGTACTTGGCCCTAATGTATTCTAAGTTAGTCTGAGTCTGGTCTGGAGTGGCCCAGGCAGTGGTGGGTGTTAGGCTCCTCTTAACTCTATTGTGGGCATTGTCATCTTCTGGGGGAACAACAGGGTAAATTATAACACTGGTAAAAATATAACCCGGGTGGCAGCAGCCGTTCCATTTGGGTGGGAGAAAATGTCTTGCGGCTCTGCCGCAAGTCCACACAGCTGCATAGCTGAGGTGAGAAACGGATACATTAAACCATGGACATGAGACATTTAGCAGGGTGCCATCTAGAGCCATAGAGGTGCAATAACCGTTATTAAGATGGATATTGCGTTCGCACAGAGATATACCTAACGCTACAGTGCCTGGGGAGGTGTCGTGGGAACACAAACATACGGGGGCCTTGATGGGTTTGACAGGTAGAACGTGAGTACGTTGGGTCATTGATTGGGCTGGTTCAATACACTTCAGGGTACCATCTAGGGAGGAGTTGGTGATGGTTATGTTCCTGTCTATTAAATGGGACATTGCTAGTAGCTGGAGCATGTCACGGGGAGAGGTGCAGTTTTCAGTGGAGCTATCATGGTCAGTGAGAGAAATGGGGGTTACCCTAAGATCAGGACGGTGATGGACACAGACCCAACAGTCAGCGTCCTGCATTGCATGGTGGGCGGCAATCGCTGCCTTAACACATGCAGTATTACCTTCGCACCTCTCCAAGTATCCGTGGACACGATGTTTGGTGATGTCTGGCAGTTCAGAGTTGAGGTCTCTAGTAAGCCATTCATCGAGCTCCTCCTCATCATTGATTTCTTCTTCATAAATGATGCGTTCAGGAAGTTTAGCTGTGGCGTTAGGTTTGGGAGAAACGTCAATAAACAGTTTAGCATAGGAGTCTCGTCCGGTCAGAGTTAAACCTAACCATAATTGACCTGTGTCGCCAAGTTGTGGGTTTCTTAATTTCATGATCACATAAGGACCAGCCCGAGCCAGAGTTAACCTTCCGTTAGCTCGCCCAGTTGAGTCACCATCAAAGGATCCCCAATGTTCCCTTTGGGCTCTGCAGTCTCCGTTATGGCGATTGGACAAGGGGCGGGATCCTGCAATAATTTGACAATTGTCCTTGCAATTTCCTAAGCATGCGTATACATGATAACCAGTGCCGTAGTAAGTATACCAGTACCCTTTCACGTGAGTGGAACAATCCACTCCCTCAGTACAGAACATGTAATGATGATAATAATCTGATGCTTGGTAACTTCCGGATATGCGGTTTGCACTTTGGACAGGAGTTAGCAAGTGTACAAACATCCATATTTTGAGGAGTGTAAGTACAGTCAAGAGCATGGCATACTTCCTACGGCTGGGCATAGTGTTCCTATATATCCTAATATCACTCTCTGACTTACTATATGTTTTCAGATCTTTCTTTTAAATCTGGGCGTAGTCAATTTCTAAATTATGTGTAAGTGTAGATACTTATCTAAACGCCCAGATCTTTCAGTTATCCTTTCTGGTGTCAGAGGTGGTGTTCATGTAGTTATCAATAGATGATTTCTGTGGAGACATAGAACAACAGACATCAGTACATGACATTACATACAAACATTTAACAGACTTATTATCATTTGTGGAGCTACTCAGAGTAATATGGTACTCTGGAGAAGGACAAAGGACGCTAAGTCTAACGTTTGTCCTCAAAACCTTGGTCTTGCTCCCATTCCATATCTACTGGCAAGGGGCACTGCTTATTTCTTTTTGCTGCCTGTTCCTCTTCTTGGTTGAGCTGAGTTAGATCTTCCTGAATCTGATCTACACTCCTAGTGCTATCTCCTTCTGGCATTACCTTAACGTGCACCTTGTGGTACCAAACATGTTGACCTTCAACCTTGACTGCAAATTCTGTTGCGTCTGTTACCTTGATGCTATGGTTGGTGTTGACAACAAGTGGATGGAACATAATGATGTGTGACAGACTCTCCACCGCTAGTTTTAAGCCTAAAACATAACGGGCACATGGGAGTTGGGCTTTCTCATAAGGTGGCAAAGTTTTCGAATAGTATGCTATGACACTACGTTCCCCTCCATCCCCCTTATGTTTCTGATATAGGACTGCATTAAAAATGCCGTCTTTCTCAGAAACATCTAAGATAAAAGGTTTGTTGGCCTCTTGGGTGTAGTCCGGCACAGCCCTGGTGGTTGCCTGCCTACAGAACACTTTCATCTGGTGAAATTGGGCTCTAGCCTCTCGGGTCCAGTCAAACTTAAGGTGACCGTTTAAGGAGCCATATTGCTTGACAATTGCTCTCAGCGCAGAGATGTTAGTCTCATAATTGGGGATAAAGGACCTGCTATAACTGGTCAGACCAATGAAAGACATGAGGTCTGCTATGGTCATGGGCAGCCTGTGCTCTAGAATGGAAGACTGGTGGGAGTGGCTGATGTTGAGGGAGCCTTCTTTAAGGATCCTACCTAGGAAGTTAACCTGAGCCCTTGCTATCTGGAGTTTTTTCCTGGACACTTTGTATCCTTCCTCTGCAAGCAGGAGGAGGAGGTCCTTAGTGGCCTGGAGACAGTCCTGGGCGTTCTCTGACGCCACCAGGATGTCGTCTACGTACTGGAGGATGACAGTACCCTTGGGAGGAATGAGACGGTTGAGCTGACTTTTCAGTGCTTTGTTAAACAACCCTGGACTAAGTTTCATCCCTTGGGGCAAAACTGTGTACTGCCATTTCTGATCACTTCCTGGTGGAAAAGTGAACGCAAAGTATTCCCTAGATGCCTCAGCTAAAGCTATGCTAAAGAAAGCGTTTTTCAAGTCCACGCAGCTGAAATAGCAGTGTGCTGGTGTAAGGCAGTTGAGCAAGACAGATGGGTCTGGGACTGTTATGTCTGCTGTGGACAAGTGATCATTAACTTCCCTAAAGTCTTGAACCATACGATAGTTTGAGGAACCTGGTTTCCTGACAGCCATAATGGCTGTGTTCCAAGGTGAGGTGGAGGGCTCTATGACACCTTTAGACTGGTGGCTCCTAATGGTGGCATCTATATCTGGATAAGCTTCTGTTTTAATAGGGTACTGCCTTTTATTCACGACTGGTGCATCTTTAGTGAAGGAGACAGTCTGGGGTGGGATGTTATGGCAATGGCCCACATCCTGGTCGTCGTTAGGCCACAGGGTGGGTGGCAAAGAGTCCAGCAACTGAGGTGCTGCTTCATGGTCAGTTTGTTCCCGACCGTGGAACCTAGTCATAACAGTATGTTCCCATCTTACTGTTTCTGAGGTGTTAATTGGGCCTATCCTCACAGCACTAGATTGAGAATGCACAACATATTGGGAATGCTCGGTCCTTTCCCATTCATTTTCAGGCAGTGCTGCCAACCTTTTACACATGGGCCCGAGAGCTCTTGCTTCTTGTCCTGCGGTCAGAAATAATGAGATGTGAGGCACAGCTGTTCTCCCTAGCATATACAGGTTGGAGGTGTCATCTGAGAGCTGGACAGAAACTGCCACTCCCTCTTCCCCTGCATATACATAAAGGGCCTGAATGGTCGTAGTCTTATCTTCAGTATGCTCTGACCATGCTTCCTGATAAGCAGTGTCAGTTTCAGTCTGGGTCCTGGTATAATTTAAAGTGACATGAGGTGGGTCTTTCAAGTCATGATAAGGTCTGAGGTCAAGGATAGTGGTCTTCCATTCACTGAGAAACTGCATGAGTGAGTTGAGTGGGTGAAGGTTGGGCTGAAGCAGGCCCCAAAAGATGTCAGCTTGCCCCTTAATGGGTTCTAGATGGTGAAACAGAGTGGGTACTTGTCCTATTTGAGCCATTACTCTAGTGATTTCTTTGTCATCAAAACCTGACATATTGTACATCAGACCTGAGCCTGGTAGGGTCATTAACATGCCTGACTGCGTGCAGTGTATGGTAGGATTTATTTTGATGAGAATGTCTCTTCCTAACAGATTGACTGGACATTTTGGAGCGAACAGGAATTTGTGGTTAAACACTTGTCTACCCATTTGAGTGCGTAGTGGCTGAGTAAATGGTTGGCTTTCTAATTTCCCAGAGAATCCTATTACACTAATTCTGCTGCTTGAGAGGAGAGGTTTGCCTTCGTTAAGTGTAGAATAACGTGCTCCCGTGTCACACATGAACATGTATGTCTTGTCATTGATTATGAGTGGGATCATTGGTTCCTCTGCTGCAGCTAAGGTTTCTCTTGGGCAGCCCTAGTAGCCTTCCTGGTTGTAGTCCTGATTTTGGGTGTGATAATCTGATATCACAGCTTGAACTGCTGGATGATCTTGTGGGGCTGTGTTGGGGACTGGATATGGGTACTGGGATGGAGCACGGTCGTGGTTGCCGTTAGGGGGTGGGTGGAACTGCTGCTGGGCCTGTCCCCTTGGTGCAAAGTTACCTCTTCCCCCTCTGTATCCCCCTCCCCTGTTACCCCTGTATCCTCCCCCTTGGTTCTGCCCATATCCCTGTTGCTGCTGCTGTTGGTTTTGTGGGTGTGGACAATATCTGGCCCAGTGATCAGGTGCCCCACAGTTGAAGCACTGGAACCCATTAACTCCTGGCCCATATCCTGTTCCTCCTCCCCTGTTATATCCTCCCCCTCTATTGTACCCTCCCCTGTTACCCCTATACCCTCCCCCTTGTTGCTGTCCTCTGTATGGGGTGTTAGGGTAGGAAGCGGCTGGGGTGTACATGCCATTGATTGGGACTGGTGCGTATGTCAGGACATTTGGATTGGGACTGTCTACATCTGGGAGGCAGGACATTTGATACTGCATGAGGGGCAGTATGGGAGTGGGAGTGACTGGTTTAGCCTCGGTCTGAGTCATGTTTTTGGCTGCAGTAGCCTTGTCTTTTGTTGCTTTGGTCAAGTCCTTGAGGGTTGTCTCCGCTATTTTGAGTTGTGTTCTAAGCAGGTCGTTAGTCATTTGTTGTTGTTGTTGTTTGGACATGTCAGTGGTGCTTTTGTGTGCGTTGATGTGATGTGATACAGTGTCCGACCATTGTTCGAATGGCATGCTCATGGGATTCACAACCATTTTGAATGAATTTCTTACTGCCTCAGGTAGAACATCCATCACCTGTCCTTTGAACAGGATTTGCAAGGCTGGATCTCTGCTAGGGTGTGTGCCTGTGATGTCAGTCCACTGTCTGCATGATTTGTCTAGGAACTGAGTGCCTGATTGCTCTGGGGAGTAGGAGAGGAATCTCCCCTCCGGCATTTTAAAAGGCCATTTGCGTGCTGCCTCACGATTGAAGCGTGCAGAGTGTATGACCCACTCAGTGTCGTGGGCGTCGTTGGATGATCCTATGGCTACCTCTATCTGAGTAAGGTCATATTCTGAAGTGGAGAGAGCCACTATACTTCTGATATCACCAAGGGCGATGGTGCGTCCACTGAAGTGGGGTCTGAGATCATCGTAGAATTTTCGCCATCCTACGTCCGCGGGCTTCGGGAGTTTGGAGAGAATGCCATCCAGATCTCCTGATGAGAGTGGGTTATACACAGGTAGAGCTGCTGCTCCACCTGGTTGGGGTTTGTACAGGATTGGGGCCTGTACTACTGGGGCCTGCATGGTGGTTGTGCCGTTAGGCCAATGCATCACCATCTGGTGGCTCGCTGGGTTGGACTTGCATTCTGCTGTGTGGCGTCTACCTGGGTTGGGCAACCCACAGTGGGAACATTCTATGATAATGTTGGCGGTGGACAGTTCTGGGGCCCATGGGGCACGCGTTGGACATGCCCTAGGGTAGGAGGAAGGTGTGTACCCTGTGGCTCCAGGAATTCTCTGGTCAACAGGTGTGGTGGTGGAAGAAGAGAGAGTGACCGTGTGCATGGCTTGGGTCCGGTCTGGGACAGCATCCAGCCCCGGGTGCGGGGCCAGATAGGGCCCAGGGTAAGGTTGACCGCGGGTGGCAGGTGCGCCTACGTGAAAGTCCTTTCTAAGTGGCGGAGGTGGCCCATATTCATGAGGCTGACTTTGAGGGAAGTAGGTCCCTTCGGATCCCTGATAACCATGATAGGCTAACTGCTGTTCCTGTTTTCTTCTCTCTGCTTCTGCCAGGTCCTGGTGCCACTGCCACAACTGCTCTTTCTCTGCGGCCAACTCTCTTTTCTGTTCTAGTATCTGGCTGTTGGACACGCTCTCTCCTGTCTCTCTATTGTCTCCTGCTTGGTGTCTACCCCTACCCTGAGCTCTAGCTCTGTCCATTTTGTCCCTCTCCGAGCCTTCAGAGGAGTGAGCACGCTCACTAAAAGCGCGCTCACTCGTCTTTGGCCTTGCGCTGGGGCTCTTCTCTTGTGACTTCTCTTTGCTTGACCTTTTCTCACTCCTCCCATCCTCACTAGAGGATGTTCTATCTGTACTTACTGATCTCTCTCTTTCTACTTGCTTTTCCCTTCTTTTCCTCACCATAGTTCTTCCCTTTCTCTCCTTTCCCCCATTGTCAGACTCATGCCCAAGAGCCTCTCCCATGAGGGATGCTGGTGGTGTGTGTGTTTTTGTCAAAGATGCCAGGTCGGGATAGACCACACGCAAAGGATCTGCTTGGTCAGCTGTGAGGTGACCAGGTGTACCTTGTGCAGAGACTTTAACAATCTCTCTCTCTATGTCATCCTTTACTAGGAGACTGCTGACCATGATTTCGGTGCTCTCAGCGCAGGGCTGGAGTTTGAGGAAACCTGTAACTTTTACTACACCCCCATCGTCTTCACTTCCCCCATTAAGTACTGCTTGTATGGGTGGTCTTTCTGTTGGTCGCCCAGTGGGACCTGCTGGTGAATATGGTGGTGGCAGTGTCTGTGTTTGTTGTGCTGGAGGGGCACTAGCTAGGGCCCTGGGTGGTTCTAAAGTGGACTCATACTCGCCAGGGTCTGGATACAAGTCAGAGTCAGGTTGTGGTGAAATCACCATTTGTTTTGCGTCAGAATATCTGCTTTTGAAATGAGCCCTACCCGACGTGTCCAGTTGGAGGTGCCTGGATCGGACTCTGATGATTTCTTTGAGAATCTCTAGCCTACTTTGATAACCAGCTATTTTTCTGGCTTTTGCATCTGCCCCCCATAGGGTGGTAGATTTTTGAGTGGCTTCTTCGAACTTCTTTTCCAGCTTGTGGATTAACGCATGGATTCTGGTGACATATTCTGGCTGGAGAATGCCTTTGGGGTCTACTACTATTGGCTCATTATTTTGTGGGAGTGATTTGTCCTTTTGCCACTCCACTAAGTAGTGTGCGGCGTCCGCTAACAAGGACTGCCTAGAGAAGGCATTCTGGGGAAAGAGGCGGGATGCTGTCCTCTCCACCAAGAAGGCCCAAGCGGCCTCGAACTTCTGGGGTGGTTCTGTGCTCATATCTGACTCTAAAGGATCTCTATATATCAGTGGTGTGTGTTTGTGTCACTTACCTTGACTTAAACTAAATACACAGAGAGTGTACCAAAATGACAGCAATACTCCAAAATGCAATGAATATCACAATGATGTGTTCAACTTTTATTTGAGCAGTGTTGTTTGATCTGGACAGATTTCTCCGTCTTTTGCTCCTGCAGATTGTACTCTTACGTAAGTGTAGACCCGATGATACCTTTTTATAGTTTTTAATACATCCCATCCAGTTATTTATTTACTTAAAAATTGTTCTATTTGCATTAAAAGGTGTTTCGCTTAGTTATTTTATCTCAAGATGTATTTTATTTACTTTTGTTAGGTTATTCTAATGATTTAAACCTATTTTAGGATTTTCATCTAACCCGTCTAATGCTCAGGAGCTCCTTGAGTCTTTCTAATTTTTGTACTCTTCGAGTCCGTCAAAATTGGTTTTTATTCTAAAATGTGTAAAAATGATTTTAATTCAAAAATTTGAGGCTCAGAAGGAGCGCTGGGATGTATTCTATCTACTAAAATTATTTAGCAGTAATACAAAACAAGTTAACTATTTTTTAAACAGTCCGTTGTACATCGAGCTCATTCAAACCATCAATCATTCACTTTATTCCATTCGCTCTAACAATCTCTCACAGTCCCTCTTGTCCTCCAGAGACACTGTTTAAACATTCACAACACGGCGGAGACACCGTAACAGCCCCCCTTGTACTCCAGAGACACTGTTATTATTTACAATACGGCGGATACACCGTTGTGTTATTGGGCTAGGATTTAGTAAATGCACTCCCCTCACACTGCGTTCTTGGCTAGGATTTACTATAGTTACCCCCCTCACGCTAGGTTCGGGACTTTGAGACTTACCCTACTAGTGCTCTAGGTTCGGGACTTGAGACTTACCCTACTAGTGCTCTAGGTTCGGGACTTGAGACTTACCCTACTAGTGCTCTAGGTTCGGGACTTGAGACTTACCCTACTAGTGCTCTAGGTTCGGGACTTGAGACTTACCCTACTAGTGCTCTAGGTTCGGGACTTGAGACTTACCCTACTAGTGCTCTAGGTTCGGGACTTGAGACTTACCCTACTAGTGCTCTAGGTTACCTTTTACTCATTCAACCCAGGCGCGACCCGGTGTTGTAGATGCCTGTATTTATACCGCACACTATTCACGGTAGGATGCAGTTATACTACGCTCCCAAGCAGTGTTTGTCCCACAGATTTTACTGTAATATTCCTATCGAACTAGAATGTTTGACAGTTCATACAACAGCACAACTAAATTTAGAACCTATGCCAATGTGCACAATTTCAGCGTAAGAGGTTTGTGCTTACCTTGTTAGATGTTGTAGGTGGCCACCTGTTGTACTGGTTGGAACTGGAACACTCAGGGAAAGCAACAACGCGTTTTTTCCGAAAATGTTGAATCTCGAAAATTGTTAAAAAGGCACAAAACTCATCACGTCGGGGTCACCAGGATTTTGGAAGAACCTCTCTCCAAACGAGAAGAACAAGGCTCGAGGCCCGAGCCTCTCTACTCCGCCTAAGTTGCACTAAAACTTCAGAAGGTGAGGTTATGCGTAGAACAGAAATGAGTATGAATGTGCCAGTGAAATCAATACTAAAAACAGGAGACTTCTATTTAAAATAATAGCAGTTAACTTTATTATATCAATACCGTTTGCACAAATGGGCTATTCTAAGTTCTAAGTAAAATCTATGTAAGGAGACAAAAGAGAAAATAATCCAAGTACCGGTACCAAGAGGTTCGTTCAGTAAAGTACACAACAGCCAGCTGTAGTGTTCTCGTAGAGACGGACGCAAAATGAAAGTAACAAGAGTCTTTATAGTATTTCGCAGGTCTTCAGCAGGGGAGGTGAGACTTTCTGATTGGTTCGTGGGAGGAGTCCCGGGCTGGACTCTATTGGCTGTTTCTTCAGTTGAGCAGGCATGATTGGGCCACACACTCAAAGGGGCAAGGCTGTCTGCCTCCGCCCCATCACCACGTGATCTTCACTCCTCCTTCCCCCGCCCCTGGGCTGTGCCAGGAATCGTTGGGTTTCTCTTTACAGATAACAGAGAAATGTAGCTTTTCCAAGGCGGCTGAGACCCCGCAAGTGCGTGGGTGTATCTGCACGTACAGGCTGACTTGTGCAAAACAGGTGCAAAACATCATTCACAGAAGATAACAGAGAAATGTAGCTTTTTCAAGGCGGCTGAGTCACAGAGCATGCACTACTATATCATTGGTGACATGAGGTGAGCATGAGCTGATCACGCTCTAGGTGCATGCTGGCGTGCGTGTGAGACAGGACTGTGCGTGAGTGGATGAACCTTGAAATGAACTCTAGTAACCTGACTGTGGGACAATACTGTAAAACATTGGCTTTTGGTACTTAGATATAATATAAAAATATAGATTTACTTAAATCAGCTTAGATCAGATATTTAGCAAACGTTTTGGTACAATGGCATGGTGCTTGCGCAGAAGCTGAGCAAAACAGCGAGTAGTAGTGACTGTAGTGACAGTCAAGGATCTGAGTGGCTTCTCCAATGACAGACTGCTGCAACTAACACAAGATTATGATGAAAGATTCTCTGAAGAGTGCAACCAGAGATAAACAAAGACAAGTAGAAGCTTCTATTAAGTATCAAGTCAGAGATGACACCAACATCAAACACATAATGTGTTGTGTCTGATGTTGGTGTATGTTGGAGTACAACAGGGGATCTTCCAAGCTGATAATCACATCTGCTTCTAGATAGATTTAGAGCAACAAAGACCTGGTCTTTGCAGAAAATAACCACGAAGAAGCAGACACACTGCTGATCCACCAGGCTGTGCTGGCTTCACAGCAAAACCCACCTAATGCACAGTTTGTATTTCCCTACCCAGATAAGGACATTTTAGTGCAGGTCAAAGCAAACTGTGGCCTCTTGCTGAAGAACACATCCATTTCTATGGCCTCTGGTGTTGTGCAGATGGAACCACTGTGGCGAGCTCTAAGTAAAGAAAGAGCAAAGGCTTTGCCAGCATTCCATGCATTCGCTGGGGTCGACAACACAGGAAGGTTCTACTGTATAGGCAAGGCAACCTGGCTGCAGATCTACCTCAAAACAGATGAAGACGTTATCAATGCTCTGTAGATGCTTTTGGATGAAGCAGAAGTGACAGAAGGAATGCTGTTACAGTAACACTGGAGTCCTTTGTATGTGCAGCTTTCTCACCCTAGGGTAACAACATCATGACCATTCCTCATTCCTGACCTGCGATGGCATCTGTTCTGCAAACATAGGGCAGAAAGTGACAAGCTCCCTCCAACACCTGGAGTTTTGAATCAGTCCATGTCCAAACAAGGGCATGGACACAAGTAGCCATTGCTCTGAAGGATCCACAGCTGGATCCCCTGCAAAATGGGTATTTCAAACACTTAATTGGCATGCTGAAACCAACAACCACAAAGGTCCTCCCAGCCCCAAAGGCTATCCTTGGGGTGGTCCAATGCAAGTGTAAATCGGACTGTTCTTCTGATGTTCCTGCAAAGCTAAACCTGTGCTGACATGATGATTCCCAAGCTGTGATGCGCGAAAGTGAGGATAATGATTATGATGTTGCATAAAGACTGTCTTTGATCAGCTGTTTTTTTACCCATATGGTGGATTGTGTACTTCAATGGGATTATTCAAAAAGATTTAATGACCATTGGATTCCTTGATATAGATTTAGCCATTAAAATTAATGTTCCATCTTATTTAGAAGCCAAGATATGACAAAACATACATTTTACAGGGGCCATTTTGTAAATTCCAATATGGCTGCCATAAACACATCTGGGCAAATGGAAACATTGATTTTCTGATTCCTTAGATAATAAACTTTCCAAAAATGTATAGTTTTGCAAATCTTCAAAGAAATCCAACAAAATTACATAGTGAAACTAATATTGCAAGAAAACAACCACACCAGGCCATTTTGGACGCAGTCGTGCATCTAAGGGTTAATGTTTTAATTATTTGAGATGTATAACTACCACCATTGGATTCCTTGACCCTGAAAATGTAGGTTTAGCAGTTAAAATCAATGTTCCAGCTTATTTAGAGGCCAAGATATGACAAAACGTAATTTTATGGTGGCCATTTTGTAAATTCCAATATGGCCGCCATAAACACATCTGGGCAAATGGGAACATTGATTTTCTGATTCCTTAGACAATAACCTTTCCAAAAATGTATAGGTTTGCAAATCCTCAAAAAAATCCGACAAAATGACATAACCGACCTGACTAATAGGGAAGCTCTGTCTAGTCTGGGTAAAGCTAAAGGTGGTGGGCTGTCATCCACTGTGAGATGTCAGCCAGACATGTGGTCTGGATGGCAAAAGGGGGGAAGTATACTCCATACTGTATATGGAGATCGGTGTCCAGACATAACCATATATGGGCATTCATGACACCAGGGACAGACTTGATGCCGGGAACCATACTTCCCTGGATCCTCGCCAATGCATGTTCTGAGTTTAACGTCGGTCGTATGAACAGTTCTTGAGATAGGTGAACGACAGATAGGCTGACAAACAGAGATTTTGTGCACTTATTGTATAATTAAATATACCATAGATACAGTAGTCTAGTAGTAACTAATTTACCCCATTGAGCAAATAGTCAATTAATATACAGACACTGGTTATTTATTTTTCTTTTGGTGGTGCACATAACTGTGTAACATATCAAAAGGGGGCCACATTTACATTCTCACATAAACAAAAGTCTAAACACACACAAATGAGACACAAATGTGAGTCTGGAATTCAAAATGTATTCATGTAATATAAATAATCAGAATAGAATTAATGGAGAGGAGGAAAAAGATAAAGTGTAGAGCATCACACGCAAAGATGTGAGCATGAATCATGCATAATAAATATGAATAAAAATTTAGATTTTTAATTAAATCCTGCAGTTGAAGAGACTCTGCTCACCACTCTCTTGATTTTGTGCCTGAATGTACCTGAATTAAGAAACAAATTATTCAAATTATAATGCTTTAAACATTGTTTTCTTTTCACAAAACCTTCAACCTGGTGTGTGGTGTCCTCATTTTGGACATGTCATCATAGACAAACATTGTATTAACAAATTATATTTCCAATGGCAGTACAGGAGTAAGAAACACACAAAATGTTATTAAGTCTTTGACCTTGAGTTCAAGTCAAGTCCCATAAAAAAGACAAAAACAAAACAGTGCATACTGTATACATTTGAAGCATGTACTGTAGCATGGTCACGCCTTTGTCTCTTAGAATTTATCAGCCTTGATTAGTTATTCGGTGTATGGAAACTTAAACAGGATATCGCAATATATATATATATATATATATATATATATATATATATATATATATATATATATATATATATATATATATGTATGTGTGCACAGAATCTTACTTACGCCTATAGCCCAACTTAGGGCATGGGCCACAAACAAGTGCTCTCCAGGCATCCCAGTCCTGGGCCAGTTTCTCCAGATATCCACAGGTGTGGCTAGATCTCTTCACATCTGCATCCAGGTCACGCCACCAGGTGTTTCTTCCTTCTCCCCTGTGGGTTCCAGAACAGAGTGTATCTTGTGATATTACATGCGGGTTTGGCCAATCCAGAGTGTGGCCAATCCATTGCCAGCGTCTTCGGAGGATTTCTTCCTCTACAGGGTGTTGTCTTGTTTGCTGCCACAGTTTCAGGTTATACTGATTGTGTTTGGCCAGCTTATTTGGCCCTTCCCGTGTGTTGCTACCTTGTCACGGTTGGGAGGCTTGTGTGTCTCCGTGACTCTACGGGCTATACAGACGGGGGTTATACCCCCAGCAGGTTCAACCAAGCCGGGCAGGTCTCAGGAGAGATGCCCGATGAAAACCAGCACCTGGTCCTCCATGTTGGGGGTTGGGTGTGGGGCTAACAACCCCACCCCACAAATGACCGAATGATCGACTACAAAGGTTAGCGTGTGTATCCCAGACGATTTGTTTTACTTAGTCTACAACCATATTGTGACAATTGATGTCATAATTGACTTGATGCGAGACTATGAGCTTGTAAAGCTGCTATTTTCACAGTTTTGATTTAAAAACATTGTAATATTAAAAAAGGTACTATTTGGATATACTGTACAAGGTTTCCAGGTGGCAGCGACAATACCTTCCTTGTCTGGCTGTTCCCCACCTCCGTTAGCGAGCGTTTACAATCAATCACGACAAATTAGCTTTTCACAGCACTAACCGGGTCAGCCCAAATGAGATCAGACACACTTCCAGCAATCAGGTCAGGGGAAAATGAATGATCAACGGATCCTCAAGCTGTCAATCTGCTGTTTACTGGTGAAATGGAACCAAGATGAGGAAGACTTAAGTTGTACTTCTCACCATTAGCTGGAATTATAGACAGGGTGTTGGTTCATTAAACAAACGTCTAAATAATGATGTGTGCGTGGGTGCGTGCGTGCGTAGTAATTTATAGTTCCTTAGTAATGTACATTTTGTGACTGGATATTTTCAGCCTTGTTGGAGAGTAAGAGGACAGGTTTATAGTGTAATAACACACTGTGAGAAACTGTACTCTAATGCAAAAGTGGACCATATTTATTACTCACTGGGAGTTTCAGTAGCCAGAGGATGAGAGAGAGAGAGAGAGAGAGAGAGAGAGAGAGAGAGAGAGAGAGAGAGAGAGAGAGAGAGAGAGAGAGGGTGGTGTGGGGGGTGAGATGTCCACTTTAACCCTGAAAAGTTTAATTAAGAGAAAACTAAGTAAAACTGCTGGAGGAGATGCAATGTCATTAGTCATAAAATAAACACAAAATACTTTAAGGCATTTACACACACGCACACACACACACACACACACACACACACACACACACACACACACACACACACACACACACACACACACACACACACACACACACACACACACACACACACACACACACACACACAATCCAATGTCATTGCTCTTGTGTTGCAGCAGAACTTAGTGTTTTTGACTCTTTCCACCCATTACACATTTACCCAGGGAAATCATTGCGTGCACGTATGTGCATGTGTTGCACTGCCACAGCTGCTTAGAGTGCCTCAACCCTGCTCGCTGAAACGGAACCTCTACTGATCTCAGTCGCGGCCTGATATAACTCATGAGGAAAATATGAAGAGGATTGAGTGTCACGATTTTAAGATGATTCAATATTGTGTGACACTTACAGATACACAAGTCTTCACATACGGTAGGCTACACATTCTAATGTCTGTTCTTTGTCCCTTTCTCCCTTGCTGTCAGACACATACCTGTACGCACACAGCACACACTCATAGGGTAGATAGAACCAACCCGTTCTCCCCCCCTCTGCTTAGAACACACATTAATCGGGTTAACTGGCATAATGACTAAATTGGGAGAAAAAAAAGGTGTGAAACTAATTGGCTTCTCCAAATAACGATGTGTTTTAAAGTACTGTACATGATTTTGCTGTACAAAACCTGTCCTATGCATGGATGATGTGTGGATTTGTAGGTCTCCATTAATATGGAAATGGAAATGGATATGCAGCCCTGATACTTGTGAGATGGGAAAGGAATTCAAAGCTAGACAAATGTGGGGAGATAGAGCCCAGAATAAACTGTGCCCACTCAGACGTTACATCTTTAAACTGTGAGATGAACGGCTGGCATTCTTTCATGCGTTCCTCTTTCCCCAATATGGAGAAATGCACTCAAATATGGAGAGACGAGGTTGGCGAGGGCTGCCCCTGTGATTCGTTTGGAACAAACGTGAGGGTGCAAAGGACGCATTGTCCTTCATGAAGTCACCACAAAAGAGTCATAGAGCTTGTGAAGGTCACACTGTGCAGTGCCTGCAGAGAAATCAATTTCCTTCTAAGCTCTAAACATCCGTTATTGACCTGCAAGTCACCAACCTCTTTCTCTGGACGCCACAAGTGTCTTGAAGATTATAAATGGAGAGCAGCAATTGGGTGCCGTTGATTGAAACGACACACGTGTGTGTGTGTGTGTGTGTGTGTGTGTGTGTGTGTGTGTGTGTGTGTGTGTGTGTGTGTGTGTGTGTGTGTGTGTGTGTGTGTGCACGTATTGTATGTGTGGAGGAGAGAAATAGGAGAGACAAGAACAATGAGGGGATGCGAAGGAGAGACAAGCAAGTCCATTACCTCCATAGCGGAGACAGTGCAGTGGAGACATTTTCATCATTACCACCCTTTGCCAGTGCTAACGTGGCATATGGCTAAAGAAGCACATTTGACGTTTACACAAACTCAGCAACAGGGTGTATAGGGAACAGGGATGGTGCTAGCTCTGCGCTTTCATTAGCACTCCATATGCTAATGAAAGTACATACAGCTTTGAAGATGCTGTTGTGTTAAATATGCATGGAGCATCCAACACAGTACAGGGACCGGGAGAAAAAGAGAGAGGAGAGAGGAGTGGAGCAATGGGAAGGAGACGCAGGATGCAGTCATGGAGGGAGAGAGGGGTTTGAGGAGTGCCATCCCTTCTCCCCTAGCTCCTCTCCTCTCTTCTTGTCTCCTCAGTCTCAACCCATCCTCACTCGCAACGTGTCATATTTACTGTAGATCAGGGGTCTTCAACGTTTTCAGGCCAAGGACCCCTTAGTTGAGCGAGAGATGAAGCAGGGACCCCCACAACCTTTTCAGAGATTCCATGTAGTTTCATTGTTTGACAGAACGATCATCAGTGAATTTTGGTTTCATGTCAATTTGTGTTTTCAGATATTTAATCACTTGAACCGTCAATACTTAATAAACTTGACCTTTCACTCTGTACTTAGTCTGGTCTTTTTCCCCTCTACACCAAAACTCTTTGCCAAAAATAGCCGATCTACAAGATAGATCTGCTATTTTTGGCTAAAGATCTCCGAATATGGACGTTAGGGTTCAAGTGGTTAATATAAAAAAGGAGAAAAAATAAGTTTCTATCACACAAAGATTTGGAAGACCCCCTGTAGTAACTCTGAGGACCCCCAAGGGGTCCCGGATCCCCTGTTGAAGACCCTTGCTGTAGATATTTCATCAGGTATGGGTGGTAATCAGCCCATGTTTCACTAAGAAATACAGTACATCAAATTCTATTCCAGTAATCTCAGTTAAGATTTGACAAAAACTGTAAAAAAGAGAAGGGGAGGTGCAATAACAACACCTTGTTGTTGGTGCAGCAAAATGTTCAAAGTTATAATGCAAAAGTTTGACTGCCAAGTTTGCTAAACCAGCCCACCATGAGTACTGCTGCACCAGTACTGATAACCAAGCTATTACACGTGACCAGCAGGAGCAATCCAGCTGCAATGTCCACCACAACCGATACTGACCCAGTGTATGAGTCAACTGAAGGGCCCATGCTTCTTTTTCAAGTACTGTATATCCAACACACATGCATGTGCACGCTCACAAGCACATGCATGCGCGCGCACACACACGCACGCACGCACGCACGCACACGCACACGCACACGCACACGCACACGCACACGCACACACACACACACACACACACACACACACACACACACACACACACACACACACACACAGAGAGAGAAACAGTGTGTGATGCTTCTCTCCTCTCCTCTATTACACAAATGTAGTAATTAACCAATGTAATGTCTTGCCAAAACATAAAAATGTTGGATGAAATTAAAACTGTAGCCTTTCGGTAACAACATTTGCATGACACTTTCTGTCTTTCCTCCTGTGCCTGCAGGGCCAGACGCAGAGTCAGTCATTACTAGCGTTAAGTCAAAAGAGATTAAGCCAAGAGGCTTGTGGTGCGGTAATGGGCCGACAGTTTGAAACGATGACAACTGCAACAAGGGAACAATTTCACTGAGAAACTACCCCCCCCCCACCCCCACCAAACTTACCAAATACAAATGGAGTAAAGCATGTTAATGTTGTCAAATGTTATTAGGTATTTGCCCAAGGACCCAATCTGAAAATATTTTGTGCCAGGGACCCCCGTAGATTTGTGTTGTTAAAAGGTTTCAAAAGATATTCAAAATGTTTTTTGAAAAGTGTAGAAAATAGCATATGTTGGTGCATTGCAAATAATTCCAATGAAGAGAACACAGGCCATAACAGACTAGTAGTACATCTGCAACAACATCCTGTTGCACACACCAAAATATCTGAGCCTTCTCAGGAAGAACAGCCTGCTCCTCTCCTCCCTTTAATGTAGTGTAGAGTTGTCAGACCAGTCCAATTACCTGTTCAGGTGCACAGTGCACTACTACCAGTAAGACGCCCTAAGGGCTAGAAGCGAGGTCACGCTGAAACAACAGAGACTGACACAATATGTCCATATATGGACACTCCCAGATACCGTATATGGGAATTCCCAGATATGGACTTAATATTGATGATATCAGGGATCTCCATACAGTATGGGCATAAAAGGGACAAGGACAGTATTACATTGTAAGTGTGGTTGCCGTGAGGCCAGTCACACTTGCAAATGAATTCTGTCTTGGCCATATATGGAGTGTGACATGAGGTGTGACTGACTGATAGCACATGAGCTGCAGGTTTTCATAGTAAATGCGACCTACGGCAATAAACTATAGTCTCCACAACCTCCACATCTACTATACTGTATGGTGCTGGCCCAGGTTTTCGTTTTGTTTTTCACAGCGATGTCTGTGTGAATGTCCCAGATATGGCCTCTGTGTAGATGTGTTGGTGCATGTGTTGGTGTTGTGTAGTTATATTGATATTACAGTACCCACACGTGCCCAACATTCGTGTCATTGGCAGTTAACAAGCAACTTTGCCTTGACCTTGCGTTTAATTGTGTCATGCGCCATTTCCGGAGAACCGCTAATCCCTGATTAACTGACTTCACCCTTTGCACTCCCTTCGGGCACCAGCACTACATATGCTGAATATGATGATTGGCCGTTAGATGGTTCCTCTTTTATATTTTCTATTAATTGGACTATTTTTTATTTACAAAAATGCATATCATACTGTATCAAAGAAGACTTGAAAAGATAAACTATAAAAACTATAAGTAATACCCAGTGTATAATATATTTGTGAATTCAAACGAGGACCACGCTGGTGGCTAGAACCAGCTTTTTGATACACAAAGGCATAATTTTCAACAGCGGAGCGATTGTCGCTTGTGTAACGCCAGCTAATTGACCATCAGCATGTGCTGCGTGCTAAGAGGTTAATGGCTTTCCATTAATACATAAAAGACAGACAGATCCACTTCTGCAGTTTGATTCCCTATTCATATATGCATGAACAGACCTGTGTGAGAGTGCTGGTGTGAAGACAGATTAGCACAGTTCTCCTCTGATGACCTACAGTAATAGTATACAGTACCTTCTCCATCTGCCTGACAACTGGAACACTTTACTTGAAACAAACAACACAAACCCTCCCTTCATGTGGATATGTTCCTCTGTGCAGACTTTACTTCACAAGTTTCTGATGTGTTTTTTGCACCTTTTGTCTAAAAAGGTGCAAAGGTGGGTTATCTTCTGCTACTGTATGTGGACCTGCTACCAATGCTCAAAGTCGATAATGAGAAATCTGAGGAAGAATAGAAATGATAAAACTAGATAAAAGCTGACAATACTACTGATTTGCATATTGTGTGGGCAGCAGAAACACAAACTCATCAGTTAGACACAAATCCCAATATTTTACCAGGGAAGCCTTTCTTGTCTAAAAGCCCACTTTCCACATGTCAATTCGAACAATGCTCCTATCTTCCATTCACATCAATATCAAAATGTTGATTAGACATTTTGTCTGGTCACAATTGGCAGCATTAAAGGGAGAGTTCACCCCCACATTTTCTATAATTTATATGGAGATGGAGACTTAAATTATTGGGAAAAAATATGTTTTTGTCGCATTCCTAAGCCAATAATTTGAGGAGGCTCTTTGTGTCTCCATATAGGGAACAAAGCAGGCTCTTTCTGTTTCCATAGGAAACCACTGCTAGACATCAAATTATTGGTTTAGGAATGTCACAAAAACTTTTTTTTTCTTAAACATATCCATGAATCAAATCTCCATGGGGTTAGTAATCAATAGTGGGGAAAAAATAGGGGGCTAATGACAGCTAAATGAATTCATGCCTATATAAGACGTGGGATGCAGAACATGGAGGAAAGCAACTGCAGCTGTCAGGGGTGGGAGTGGGGGGGGTTAGGCAGAAAGAGGTAGATAGAAGGGAACCGAGTAGCAGCAGAGAAAGGCAAGAAAACCTGAACAAGGTGCATGAAAGATGTGCAGAATGGAGAAGCCAACATGAGAGCGTGAGAAAGATAAGGAGCAATCATCCCCACTGCTCTGCAAACAAGTGTCTGTGCAGAAGAGAGGAGACAGAGGAGGAGCCAGACGAGGAGAGAGGGAAAAGAAATCAGGGGAAATCAAGCAATTTAAGCAAGGTGGATGACATGAGAAGGTTAAGCTCTATCTCCTACAGCGAGGACGGGGTCTGCTTCTCATCGATGGAAACGGATCTACTATAAATTCATGGATTTAAAATGAATACGGAGGTTGATGGTCGAGACAGACATTGATAAATGTTTCCACAAGTTTTTCATTTCACTGCGGGGCCTTGACACCGGCATCACCACAGAGAGAGAGAGAGAGAGAGAGAGAGAGAGAGAGAGAGAGAGAGAGAGAGAGAGAGAGAGAGAGGGAAAACACAGAAACACAGATGAAATCCCTTCATCTCTTCCAGCCAGCCAGGAGCAGATGGGTGCTGCATTAAACCACAGTTGACGTACAGACATGCTTCAGCCCGGGGAGTGCGGAGGTGGGGGAACAAAGGCATGAATTATGTGCCTGAAGAGAGAGTGAGAGAAAAGGGAGGCTGGAAGGCAAACACGGCTCTGAAAGAACACAGTAAAAACACTTAACGATCCATTTGGGTCCACCGTCGCACTCTCAAAGTTAAATGAACACGGAGGATTTTATTGTGAAGGAGGCAGCGAGAGTGGGTGCAGCGATGCAGGAGAACACAGTGAGTGGGAAGTCACACGTCTATGATGGATGCCGGGTTCGATTTGCTGGGGTGGGGTGGGGGGGGGGGGAATCCATGCCTATGCTTTTGATATCCCCCCCTCTCATTCATTTTAATTGCTGGTGGTGGAGAGATGTTTTATCCAGTCTGCTTTTCGGACTTTTGGGAAATGTAGGCCTACAGTGTCTGATAATTTGATATTTATATTTGATAATCACAATTTAACAATATAATTGAGTTAATGATATTTATTAACCCTTGGGTCTGAGGAGCGGAGAGGAGAGGAGAGGAGAGGAGGAGAGGAGAGGCTACCATGCTGGTTTAGTGCTGCCAGCACCTCTGCTTGTCTTTAATGAGGCCAGGAGGAAGATTATGCAGATGAGTGCTAATGGTCCATGGACCGCTGCCTCTATACCGGTCACCAATCACTACACTTCCCCTTTCTTCCTTGTTATCACGCACGCACGCACGCACGCACGCACGCAAGCACGCACGCACGCACGCACGCACGCACGCCTCCATCTAAAATATCTGTGTCCTCATCTTACCCTAAGTGTTTCCTCGTTTTCTTATTTTAATGCAAATCATTTCGTTTTTCTTGTCTTTCCTGTTAATCTTTCTTTTTTTCTGAAAGGTGCTGAAGTTTGTTATTATTATTAACCTGTCTGTACTTCATTTTTGCAATCTGTTTTATCTCAATGCTGATCTCTTTCTCATCCTGTATTGTCTTTTATCTATTTTTGAATCTTCTCCATTCTGTTTATTCTTCCTCCTTTGATTTTTGAGACTTTGTACTGCTGTAGAAGGGCTCCCCAGTAGCCACCGGATAACAGAGCTAATACTGGATTGTATGAAATAAAACTGAAGGATAAAGTAAGAAGAAAAGAAACACATTCCAAACTTCTGCAAAGAAAACCCTTTTCACCAAAGGGGGTTATGTAAGGTATGAAAACCTAGGTAGTGCATTGGTATTGGTATAAGTAACAGCAAACAAGCATTATTATTATTCTTTTTTGTTGTTGTTGTTCTTCTGTCGTTGTTTTCTGTCCGCTTTGAGAACCTTCAGATGTTTGCCAGTCCTGGCGTTACTGGAGTCTGTCCTTCACAATCCTTTTTGCCCTACTCAAATACCCTGCTCTCATATGCATCCTGTGGAGATCCATGGGTCAGGATGCTCTGGCTGGTGGGAGAGAAGAATATCAGTACCTTCTCTGAGATCTTAAATTTCTTCAGGGCCGTTTTTAGCTATAGGCAAGCTAAGCGGCCGCCTAGAGCGCCATCTTAGAGGGGGCGCTGAAATGGAGGGAGTGGACCCAAAACAGCCCAAAACCGGCCCAAAACCGACTAAAATCACGCCAAAACCCGCAAAAATCGCGCACACGCTTACAACCCTTAACCTTTGTAGTATCTGCTCAGACCAAATATGCTTGCTAATTCGTCATAATATCGATTATTCTCATTCAGGTATATGATCTTTAAATTTGACCAGTCAGATCAACAAATGGCATCTCTCCTTTAAGATTTCAAGAGTGTTTACGTTTCGCACTGTATTCAAATGTTGTTCTCTGTTTGAGTGGTCTCCTGTAGTTGCCAGACCAAATGGTCCATTCAAGTCTTTGAAGCATGGTTAGGTGCTAACACTAATTATAATAGTCTTTGTTAACATAGAGACAGGCTGGAGACGAGCTCTGAGTTAGTCTAGTCCTTGTTTGTATGGTTACTTCTCTACATACCTAGGATCCAGGGTTTGTCTCATTTTAAACTGTAAGATGTACACACATATGTTTTTAAAGGTTTAGATTTATATGCCACATACACTGTACACATGTATACTTCAAGAATAGTCATTTGCCCTGTTTAGATTTGAAATACAACTTGGGTTAAGGAATTAAGTCACAATTAAGGCCGGCCTTCTTTTCTCAGTAGAACTGGTTTGATCAGATTACCATTTGACTGAAGTCTGAACTGATTGTCATTGGAGCAGCTTTAGGGCTACCTCTTTTCTTTTGTTGACCTGTGTGTTCTGTTTTGTATATCACTGCTGTAAAATGGGAAATACTTCACTGCTTCTCACATTGGGCCAGAGGACAGTCAGAATGCTGCGAGACCTTTCTCAATAAAAGCGAACCTTTATTTGAAAAAGCCTTTGTTTTGAGAGAACTTCTTTTCCACCAATCCTGCCTTTTTGCGGACCCCACCTTCCCAAAGTTACCACAAAATTGACGAGCCAGCCAGATAACTTTATAATCATTCCTGGGACGAAGACGCCACCTCTTTGTACAACTGTAAGTTACCGAAGAGTTTGTTTGGCCTTTTTTTCCTGGGGGTGATTCGTTAAAAAGGACCGTGGTTTTTGGTTGGAGGGGGTCCTCTAGATGGATTGTGGTAAGTTGTTTTTCTTGCTTTTTTGTTTTTTGGGGGAGGAAGGAGAGACATTCTCTTAGTTTCTCTTTCTTCGAACCAATCTCTCTTGTATTCAAGGAGATATTGTAAAAAGAAACGGAGATACCGCAGCATTTCTACAAAATACCAGTTACATTGACTGGGTATTTCTTTTATTTTTATTTTTTACTAAATTTGCATGAGTGGGTCCGGATTGGCTTACATATGTAGCATTTAAAGTCCCGGTTATATGTGAACTATGTTAGTTACGAATCTGTTGATAATTAGGCTTTTATAGGTTATTTTAAAAAGGATTGGGCGAAGGGGATTAGTTTTTCTTATTCAATCACACATGTATTGCTTTAAGAAATTCAATATCTTGTAAATTTAAAAGGAGACAGAATCTCACTATCGTTGTGACGGCTTGTCTACCGATCACAGACGTGAGCGTCCGACGTGATTCAGGGGCTAAATTCCTGTTGGGGCAGGGTTTGCTTAGCGAGCACGTTTTGCGTACAAAAATTCTGTAAAAGATGATGATGATGATGATGACGATGAGAGGGTAAAAACGGATAGATGGCCTACCCTAAAGGTAGCGAACTAAGGCTTACCTAAGCGGCTGTGAATATAATCAGGAACAACAGTACGCATTATATATATATATAAGAGAAGGCTTAATAATTAAAAGTAAATGCATTGAGTATATGTGATTGTAAATGTTGTAAATGGGAGGACGATAGTTTATAGAAGGGATGTTTAGGCCTTTTAATACGCTGTAGTTGTCTTTCTTGTTTCTTTGCTTCCCATTGTTCTTCAAGGGCCGGCCTGCAGGAGGCCTCTTGGTGGTCAGTGGGTGAGGGGCGCCATAGCCTGTTGTTGCTGTATCTTGGTGCAGGTACTGGGCTTTGGTGCAAATGAGTTGGTAGGATGGTTTCATTTATTCCTATTTAGTGAGAGTTTTTGACTGTTTGGACTTTTGCGACACATGATTTAGTCATGTGTCGTGGGGGGGTGATATAAAAAATAATTGAGCTTTAAATAATTATGATACTGATATAAAATATAAGTGGGCTATAAGTGATTATGATATTAATTTGGAATACAAATCTGGCTGTGAGCTTAAACAAACAACAAAACATATTGTTTTAGGTTGCTCAGTCTTTGTGGTTTTGTCGTGATAATACCATAATATATATAGGGTGAGTTTAAGGAGGGCTTCCCTGCTGGGGGAAGGTGGAAGTGAAAGGTTTGTGGTCAACTTGTTCTGTGTTTCCATTCATGGCCATTAGTCTAGTAATTGTAAATTGGTAGAATAGGCATCCTATGCATGTTTCTATGTGGTGTTTCTGTGTGGATCTATGGTTTTCTTTTTCAAATAGGACAGCAAACCAGGAGTCGACCCTGGTACAAGCTTGTTTTCTGGCTGGTTCCAGAGGACTCGTTTCTGTTGTTCTTCTGGAAAGTTGAGGTTTGGTTCACTTTAAACGGTGTTATATATACATGCATATGGTAGGTAAATTATTTATAGATGTTAAGGATACATACATGTGTTTGTTTAAAACAACATATGGTTTAATTGGGCCATGGATGACATACATTTCATGTTGAGTAGATAGTATAGTGGGTAGAATAATAGGAGATTGAATATTTGCTTATATAGTTAATTAAATAATGATGGTGATTGGCTGATTGATAGCATATGGAGTGATATATTGGAAGCGGTAAGTCTCTTTTTATCAGTGCAGACGTGTATTTGATCAAGTTTCTTAATGAAGTGCTCCTTTGGTAGGAACAAAGATGGACGAATGATGGATTGTGAAAGTGATAGTTGTATTTTATGTTTTGTTTGGTTAACGTTCTTTCTTTTTAGGTGTGGTTAATAATATTCGGTGCTAATAACCATTGAGATACCAAAAGGCTGTAAACCTTTCTCTCACATAGGTGGATTTCAGGCAGACTAAAGACTAATGATAAGACTTTCTTTCTTTTCAGTTTGACGTTCTGTTTCCTTTGGTGGTTAGGTTAAATAATCTGTATTCTTTGTTGTAGGTTGAGAACTGGTAGCTGTGTTGAGTGGATTGGTCTTGTTTTAGTTGAATGTCAGCTTATTTCAGCTTCGAGTCTTTTGTCACTATTTTTTACTTTATAGTTTGAGACAATGTAGGTTGTTTAGCTATGGGTTCATGCTGTTTGTGGCTTACATTTGGGTTTGATTTAATTTGACTTCATGGAACCACTCACTCACTTAACAGTCTTTTAACCTTTTTCACAGTTATGGTGCACTGTTCAGTTGTACCCTTTTTTTAAATCTTTTCTCACATTTAACGCAACCGTTTCCCTTTAACTCTTTTGAATCCCTTTTCATTTATGTCTTGTTTTTAACTCCATGTTAACCACCTTATCTGATGAGTGCCGGGTGTTTTGAGGTGTGTTTTCTATAGACTAATTGTTAACTGACTAACATTGTTTGTTTATTATGTTGCACGAATAACTCTCTCTAATGCTTTATTCTTTTAGTTTGTCTGAATACTAAGATACTTTGAGTAGCCTACTATCTTTCGTTTTTTCCATGACCATTTTTTCATCTATGCATAGGTGGTGACTGAGAGCAGTACTAACGTTGCAGGGATGTTCTAAGATCTGCATAGTTGATTCGTTTTCCTTATCTGGCGGTAAAGTAATTGGGACTCTGGCATCTTAACGTAACGTATCAATCTAGGTGTATCTGACATTTTTTACAATTTGGAAGTTAGCTTTTCAGTTATCATTATAGTAACTAGAGGGGTTGGTTTGGGAATTCATCCAAGATTTGGTCCCTTCTAATTGACTTTAAAGATTTAATTTGATGTAATGATTAGTTTGATAAATATTCCAAATTGAAATTCAAACTGTAAAACGTTGTGCCTTTGTTTGCCTCGGTTTTGCTTGTAGTCACTTAAACTTTTTACATGCGGACATAAGTGCATACGTACATCACATACTTTGTGTTTATATTACATTTTCATATTTATAGCAGGCCTACATATGTGTAAGCAGATTGGGATACAGTATATTCCACATGAACATTATATTTCTCCGGTAAGAATTCTTAAGGTGCTGACAAAGTTTCTTATGAACTAGTATTTTTATGATCTATGCATGATTCTTTAATAACATTTTTTGTAGGAAAATAGCGGAGATTTTTAACGTGACGACAATTGTAATCTAATCAAGCAAATGTTACCTATGGAATTAGGACAGAAAAAAATGATTTCCTCGACAACAAAATAACCTTTTAATTGAGGAGGTTTTCAAAGTTTTTAGTACATGGGATGAGAATTGGCCCAAAGAGGATCAAGTTTGGCCACAGGCAGGCATATTCAATTATGACGTCATTAGAGCGCTCCAGTAAGATGTGCAAAATTATCAGAAGGTTCAGAAAGAAATGCAGATAAAAGAAATGGAAGTCTTAGTATTGTTTCTCAGAAGAGGTAATGAGCTGTGCAAGGCTTATGCAAATACCATACGATCGTGCTGATCACAAAAGACGATTGTGTGCATGAAACCCCATCCTCTGGGAGGAGACCTGTGATTTGTTTTCCTCAGTTGGCGACGTTGGAAAGTCAGAGCATCATCAGTGGTCAACCTGGAGCAGTGGTCCCAGTGATACCGCAGGAACCAACTGGCAGATGCATGGTCCACACACAGGCACGAGATGTTCATGTCTTTCAGGAGCATCTGGGTCCTTGATATCCGTGTGGAATGATGGGACATTTATTGAACCAATGCAGTTGAAGTGGCCAGAGGGAAGCTGCCTCACAGGATTGGCTGTGTTTTCCTCATGTGTCAGGTCACCGTGCCATTCGACAACCTTCTACACAGGCACAGCGGTGGCAGAGACCTTCAACACAGCAAGAGCGATATAACCCCCAGAACACTGCCAATCAGCCTATACGTCTGCAGTTCCAGAGGTGCAGCCTATGTCTGGTGTCAATCGGAGTATCCCACAACCCTTGGAACAGCCCTAGATCAACCTCGATGTCATACGTCTTTGTTTCACCTGTGGACAACCTGGACAAAGGAACTGCCCTGAGCTCCTCCCCGAGATCGGTATCGGTATCCCCAACAGTGGACGCAAGCTGTGAGGCATTAACTGCTCTACATTCTGATCACAGTAAGTCTGGTGGACCTGAAAGGCCCACCAAGAGGGGGGTATTGAGGGAGCTCAGAGGTGAAGATAAAGACCCAAGAACTGTTGATTATACGTAACTTCATTCAGAAGAGACATTTGGAATAATATGCAGTATTTCACAGGAAATGGACATTGCGCATAGAAAACAAAAGAAAGACCTTTATTTTTAATGGAGCACAAAACGCTATCATGTGTGGTTGAAAAAAAAAAGATTTCAAGCAGCAATAATGACCAGCTTCTACCTATTATGAGACTCAATAACTATTACTGTTCATGTTCTGGGTAGGGAGCGTAATTCTTTTTTAGTTAATAGTCATACATTTTGCACATTTATTAATGAATATGCCTTCCAGTGAACACTTGTTTCAAGAATTATAACTAGAATATGAGAAATCTTTGTTGTCAGGGAGAAGTAACATACTTTTCGGTTTATTTTATATTATTTAGTATAAATACTGTGCATAATAATAATCTCCAAAAACCATGGTGAAATTTATTTTATGCCATGCCCGAACTAGGAGATTATGGTAAAATGGTCAAGAGGGGCACAGTAATTACATTTAATATTTTCAATTCAAAATCGATTTAAAAGTATTATTGAGATAGACTTAATAAATAGGAGAATCATGTAGAGATTTTAAAATGGTTGTTGGCAATAACGACATTTGGAGAAAACTGTTCATTTTCTAAAAATTATTATGCATCACATAGTTCAAACACATCACTTTATATGGGAATTAATGGTGCTGTGATGAAAAACAGCAGAGCTATAGCAGGAGCAAACAAACTATGGTTCAAATTTGGTAAGTTATAAGAGGAATTGGGACAAATCGTTAAGAGATGATTTTGATGCAAGATGAGACAAGTGTAAATAGTGAGTAGAGTAATTTGGTTACGCCAAGTGCAGTGCTCAATTTTACTAAGGACAACGGCGAGAGTCATTCTTTTTAGAACGTCATCATACTAAAAACTGATGCGAAGTAATAGATACCTTTGGTGACATTCTTTACTAATAACTTTGCATGAGCTACTAATATGTTAACCTTTGCTTTGACTCTGTTAAATGCATGTTTAACTTTCGTAGGAGAATTCTTGTTTAAGCGTTTTCTAAATAGGACAAGGAGACGGAGATTAAGTTCTTTTGAAGGCACCGCAGTTCCGAAGGGAGTGGAGTGGAGTATTATGATGGTGGTCTACATCCGGAGGTCTTCATGCTTCATCATCAGCGTCACAGTGTCGTTGATAGGAGGGGGAGAGACGTTCCCTATTGACACAACTTCAAATCAACATAAGGAAGTCCTTGTCAACCCAGCAGGATGTTGACGATGGGAGACGACAGCTGACTTCAGAGACGACGACCTCCTCTACACAACTGTCCCGACCAACTACAATGGCTTACCGTTCCGAGGGTGTCCGAAGAGAAGAGACAACACAGATATGAGTTTACAGTAGAAGACCATGGGGGTCTGCAAGCAAGAGTGAGGATGGCAATGAAGCTCCTTTCTCTTCCTTCATGTCAAGAAGTGAGCTGTTGTCCCTTCTACACCCTTCAAAAGCTCCTTTTCCTCTGACAGATGACATCATGCCCCATGAAGATACCTTAGTATACTCAGGTTTGAACCTGTGCCTCTCTGGTCTCTATTCGCCCGTAGAGCCAGATAGCGTTGTTTGATACCCACAAGAAGGAGGAGCATTACAGCTCCCTGGAGTCCTTTCCAACTGAGCAAGGATGAGTTATGCCCTGCCCGTGCCATTCTGTTTGCACAGTGCCACAACAAAAAGTACTTGCTCTAACTTTTCTCAAATCTCTCTTTCTATCTTTGCCCTGAGACCATGAAGAACACTATCACCAATGGTGCACATTTTGTGTGCATGAAGAAAAGACGACGATTCATCTTGCGTTTTTTTTTAGTTCTAGGCGAAAAAAAAAAAGAAAAAGAAAACTATTGTCCGTTTTCTGCGCGTACACCACATTTATGTACACTTTCTATTTTCTGTATTGTATGTCGTATGTATGCATGGTTATATGTTTTAATTGTTCTACAGGTTTTTACTACCCAGAAGGGGACAAGTGAACAGAGGTATAATTGAGCCATCTTAGTATGTATTTTGTTACGATGAGGATAATTTGTTTTTATTCGATATTTGGTCCTCGGATTGGAATTATGTGTGGCAAATATAAATATTTGCCAAGAGGGGAATTATGTAGTATCTGCTCAGACCAAATATGCTTGCTAATTCGTCATAATATCGATTATTCTCATTCAGGTATATGATCTTTAAATTTGACCAGTCAGATCAACAAATGGCATCTCTCCTTTAAGATTTCAAGAGTGTTTACGTTTCGCACTGTATTCAAATGTTGTTCTCTGTTTGAGTGGTCTCCTGTAGTTGCCAGACCAAATGGTCCATTCAAGTCTTTGAAGCATGGTTAGGTGCTAACACTAATTATAATAGTCTTTGTTAACATAGAGACAGGCTGGAGACGAGCTCTGAGTTAGTCTAGTCCTTGTTTGTATGGTTACTTCTCTACATACCTAGGATCCAGGGTTTGTCTCATTTTAAACTGTAAGATGTACACACATATGTTTTTAAAGGTTTAGATTTATATGCCACATACACTGTACACATGTATACTTCAAGAATAGTCATTTGCCCTGTTTAGATTTGAAATACAACTTGGGTTAAGGAATTAAGTCACAATTAAGGCCGGCCTTCTTTTCTCAGTAGAACTGGTTTGATCAGATTACCATTTGACTGAAGTCTGAACTGATTGTCATTGGAGCAGCTTTAGGGCTACCTCTTTTCTTTTGTTGACCTGTGTGTTCTGTTTTGTATATCACTGCTGTAAAATGGGAAATACTTCACTGCTTCTCATATTGGGCCAGAGGGCAGTCAGATATGCTGCGAGACCTTTCTCAATAAAAACGAACCTTTATTTGAAAAAGCCTTTGTTTTGAGAGAACTTCTTTTCCACCAATCCTGCCTTTTTGCGGACCCGACCTCACCAAAGATACCACACCTTCATAATGGTGTGTTTCTTTGACTACTGAATGTTAAGTTATCGTTTTTCTTTTTAGTCAAATGTTTCATGTTAGTTATCTTCTCCCATTTCCTTGCTTGTGTCCTTGCTGTACTTTCACAGATTGAATCCGGTTTTAATTATAATACTACCCCACCAAAGCCCTGAAGTAATTCTTCTCCAATTAATACACCTAGTGGGGTGTGAAGGTGGGGGGGCCAGTTTGCAGGAGGTAGCGATAACAGAATCTACAGAAAAACAGACGTGTATTCCATTTCTTGAATACAGCAGATCGGTTGGAGCCAAGGAATTAAATGTTAACTGTGGAGGCACTAATGAAGCACCACATTCCAGATGTGATGACCCCATGTCGACAGTTTCAATTTGCTTCATTCTCCGAACTGTGTTCTTATACCCATACACTCCTCCTGCTGATTTGGAAGGAAATAATGGGGCGGCTCCCACATTATATGGATATGGAGGGTAATAAAGGCATCTGTGGTCTCCACAGAGGTGAAGAGGATCCTTGGTATTTGTGGGTAAACAAACACACAGATTGTATCTGTCTCCAATCTCTACAGCCCTTCTAGCTGAAGACATCCTCCCCCCATCATCCAATGAATTATGCATACGCTGCTGAATCATTTGTTAGATGACAGAGAGCAATGAGCCCAATACACACCAGGATTACAAAATGAAAATCTTAATGGGAATGATCACACTATTTTCTGCTTGTGCTGCAATACCAGACCAGTCACGATCTTCCTTCTCTCATCTGCATATATATTCCTCGCAGCCAGTGTGTTTACATTATCGAGCTATTGTAACTAGCCTGCTATTTGGAAACAGATGATAATCTATTCCGTCCACCATGGCTTGCCAACACACAATAGGCCTACGGCTGATAGCAACAATGTAGAAATGTAGTCAAATCATTTTTACTCCACTCCTCAATGGCTTATAAAACTTTTGTGCTTTCCAGTTTTGCCACGCCAACCATTGGATTCTGAGTAGGATGGCAAAATGTATCGTCTGTAGACAAGATTGTGTGCACATCTCAAGCCTATATTCAGGCCAGGTGCTGGACATCAAGGTATCAGATAATCAGGCAAAACTTTTGCCTGATGAAGACGTAAAGTCGAAACGTTGCAGCCAGTTGCCTATAATAAAAGTAAGTTTTTGGAGCATATGAACAGTGTGCGGGCGTTTTTCTCCTTCCAAAATGTATCGTCTGGACACAACAATCTTCAAATGGATATTTGCCTGGATGCAGTGGTATGAGTACGCTGGGTGATTTTTGTTCAGACGGTATATATGTGTGTGGCATATATGATATGCACACACATGCACGCAAACTCACACACACTAATGTGGATCCAGTGTGGATACTGGGATCCAAATGAGTTGATTTCCTTGATTTAAAACGATTTACAAAACGTTTTCAATTATACATGACTGCATTCCGTTAGGCCTACATAGTTTACCAGTAAGACTCCCTAATCGGGAGATTATCGGCATTTTATGTGAGCTGCAGTGGAGGGGGTCCTCCACTGGGGGCGTCACCACTTTTGCATCCGTTCTGGAGCACGAGGAGTGGGTGGTCCCCGGGAATTCCCCGTGAGCAGCCCCGTTGGGGTGGTCATTTGGTCATTTTTGCACATTTGGTAATTTTTTACACTTGGGGGTCCCCCAGGGAGCTGGGGGTCCCTGGGGCTCGGGGTCCTTGGAGGTTGTAGTTTGGCAGGCAAGGACTGTGTGTGCAAAATGTGGCATGGATCGGGTCAACGGTTGCGGAGATATGAGCAGGGAAAAAGTGTGACGTGTGACCACATTTGGTCATTTTTTACATCTGGGGGTCCCCCAGGGACCTGGGGGTCCCTGGGGCTCCGGGGGTCCTTGGAGGTTGTAGTTTGGCAGTCAAGGAGTGTGTGTGCAAAATTTGGCATGGATGGGGGCAACGGTTGTGGAGATATGAGCAGGGCAAAAGTGTGACTGACTCACTCACCCACGGACAGCCTGTGGAGGTTTTTGCGACCGTCAGGGAGCAGTTTACTACCAGTAAGACTCCCTAATCGGGAGATAAGCGGCCAAAAGTTTGTTTTACCAATTATCAAGACATACGGGCAGTTGACAGTTTGCCATGGTTACTCATTGAAGTTGAATCTCCATATATGGAGATAACCTACGCATCACACTAAGTCTGACCTCACCAGCCCATATTTGGGCATGAGCAACTTATGTCTCCATATATGGAGATATGATGACATCACACAGTCCTCCGCCGATGATGTGGCGTGATGTCATACAATACACAAACGAGCCCTACAGTATAAAGGGGCAATTCTTGCCAGGAAAGAAGCATTTCTTCGACTCAGACCTTATCGCCAGGGTTGGCTTATAGCAGCTGTCACAGGGCATCATCTGGGATACAATCACTTTTATGCCCATATATGGAGATCCCTAACAGAATCCCTCTCATGCCCATATATGGAGATCCCTAACAGAATCCCTTTTATGCCCATATATGGAGATCCCTAACAGCATCCCTTTTATGCCCATATATGGAGATCACTAACAGCTAACAGAATCACTTTTATGCCCATATATGGAGATCCCTAACAGAAACCCTTTTATGCCCATATATGGAGATCCCTAACAGAATCCCTTTTATGCCCATATATGGAGATCCCTAACAGAATCCCTTTTATGCCCATATATGGAGATCCCTAACAGAATCCCTTTTATGCCCATATATGGAGATCCCTAACAGAATCCCTTTTATGCCCATATATGGAGATCCCTAACAGAATCCCTTGTATGCCCATATATGGAGATCCCTAACAGAATCCCTTTTATGCCCATATATGGAGATCCCTAACAGAATCCCTTTTATGCCCATATATTATGGAGAAATCCCTGCTCTGAGTATCTGACATCAGTGTGATGTCACCTGTTTATGCCCATATATGGAGATCCCTGCTCTGCGTATCTGGTTGCTATGGTAAACAGTTGGTTGCTAGGGTAAAAAAAACATGGTTGCTATGGTAAACAGTTGGTTGCTAGGGTAAACAGTTGGTTGCTAGGGTAAAACCATGGTTGCTAAGGTGGTTGCTAACGTACACTAACAAACCAGCAACAACAGACTGTTGCCACAGCAACGTACACAAAGGTTTGTGTACACATGTGGTGTGATGTCATACTGATGCGGAGATATGAGCAGGGCAAAGGTGTGACGTGTGACGTGTGACCGACGGACGGACGGACGGACGGACGGCCGGCGGAGGTTTTCATTGCGACCGTAAGGGAGCAGTTTACTACCAGTAAGACTCCCTAATCGGGAGATAAGCGACCGTTGGTCGCTTATCTCCACAAATAGGCCAAAAGTTTGTTTTACCAATTATCAAGACATACGGGCAGTTGACAGTTTGCCATGGTTACTCATTGAAGTTGAATCTCCATATATGGAGACATAAGTTGCTCATACCATAGCAACCATGTTTTTTACAGGGCCTGGGATTGATGACATCAGAAATCTCCATATATGGGCATGAAAGGGATTTTGTTTCTGGAAATATGTCTGTGGGGTGCCACATTTGGAATAAAACACTTACATCACACATCTGGATATCCATACAGCCCATCTAGTTTGCCTGTGTCCATTTATGCCCATATATCTGATGACATTGGGACACTGATCTCCATATATGGGCATAAAACTTATGTTAATTAGTAAAGCCTGGGGATCTCCATATATGGGCATGAGGGGTACCCTAAAAGGGCATCATCTGGGAATAGCAAATATAGTTATCCTAGAAAGTGAAAATCTTACATCAAAGGCCATAACTACCTACCTACCACCATACTGCATTCCTCATTAAACTACCTACCAGTAAGATGCCTATAGGGAGAAAAGCAAAGGGCGAGGTTGCACCATTTCTTGGTCTTCTGGCCAGTGATGTATATCGGACCATTTAACCATATATGGAGACATCTGGTACCCAAAGATATTCACAGATATGGGCTTAATATTGATGACATAAGGAATCTCCATATATGGGCGTAAAAGGGATTTGGTTCCCCTGGCATCACAGGGATCTCCATATATGGGCATAAAATGGATTTGGTTACCCTGGCAACACGGGGATCTCCATATCTCCATATATGGGCATAAAAGGGATTTGGTTCCCCTGGCATCACAGGGATCTCCATATATGGGCATAAAAGGGATTTGGTTCCCCTGACATTACAGTGATGTCAGTGGCTGGTTCTACAGAGGGGATCTCCATTTATGGGCATAAAAGGGAATGTATGTATGATGATGTCAGATATCATAGACGTCATAGGACTTTCACATAACGAATAACTGAGTAAGCATGTAAACCCGTAAAATCTATATTTGGGCATGGCTGATTTATGACCTCATCATGATGACACGAGCAAACACAGCTGAATTGTATAAATGATCAGTGCAGAAACCAACAGAAGTATTTGACCAAGACTCTTCGATTTAAACATCAACAAAGGTGTGACGTTTGTTGATGGTCACAAAGGTGTGACGGACGGACGGACGGACGGACGGACGGACGGTGGAGGTTTTCATAGTAAACTGCTCCCTGACGGTCGCAATGAAAACCTCCACCGGCCGTCTGTCCGTCCGTCCGTCCGTCCGTCCGTCGGTCACACGTCACACGTCACACCTTTGCCCTGCTCATATCTCCGCATCAGTATGACATCACACCACATGTGTACACAAACCTTTGTGTACGTTGCTGTGGCAACAGTCTGTTGTTGCTGGTTTGTTAGTGTACGTTAGCAACCACCTTAGCAACCATGGTTTTACCCTAGCAACCAACTGTTTACCCTAGCAACCAACTGTTTACCATAGCAACCATGTTTTTTTACCCTAGCAACCAACTGTTTACCATAGCAACCAGATACGCAGAGCAGGGATCTCCATATATGGGCATAAACAGGTGACATCACACTGATGTCAGATACTCAGAGCAGGGATTTCTCCATAATATATGGGCATAAAAGGGATTCTGTTAGGGATCTCCATATATGGGCATAAAAGGGATTCTGTTAGGGATCTCCATATATGGGCATACAAGGGATTCTGTTAGGGATCTCCATATATGGGCATAAAAGGGATTCTGTTAGGGATCTCCATATATGGGCATAAAAGGGATTCTGTTAGGGATCTCCATATATGGGCATAAAAGGGATTATGTTAGGGATCTCCATATATGGGCATAAAAGGGATTCTGTTAGGGATCTCCATATATGGGCATAAAAGGGATTCTGTTAGCTGTTAGTGATCTCCATATATGGGCATAAAAGGGATGCTGTTAGGGATCTCCATATATGGGCATAAAAGGGATTCTGTTAGGGATCTCCATATATGGGCATGAAAGGGATTCTGTTAGGGATCTCCATATATGGGCATAAAAGGGATTGTATCCCAGATGATGCCCTGTTAGGAGATCCACACTAACAGAATCCATATATGGTCCTACCGACAGCTGCTATAAGCCAACCCTGGCGATAAGGTCTGAGTCGAAGAAATGCTTCTTTCCTGGCAAGAATTGCCCCTTTATACTGTAGGGCTCGTTTGTGTATTGTATGACATCACGCCACATCATCGGCTGAGGACTGTGTGATGTCATCATATCTCCATATATGGAGACATAAGTTGCTCATGCCCAAATATGGGCTGGTGAGGTCAGACTTAGTGTGATGCGTAGGTTATCTCCATATATGGAGATTCAACTTCAATGAGTAACCATGGCAAACTGTCAACTGCCCGTATGTCTTGATAATTGGTAAAACAAACTTTTGGCCTATTTGTGGAGATAAGCGACCAACGGTCGCTTATCTCCCGATTAGGGAGTCTTACTGGTGGTAGTAAATGCGACCTACGGTCGCAATAACAGTTTTTAGCAGTATATGGCTGCTGCCACCATTTGGTCACAGCAATGGTATATGAGGAATTACTCGTAATTTTAAACAGAATGCATGACATGTTACAGTACATAGTAACATGGATGTACACCACACACACACACACACACACACACACACACACACACACACACACATACACACACACACACACACACACACACACACACACACACACACACACACACACACACACACACACACACACACACACACATCTTTCCCAAGCCATCTGGACATACCTGATCCAGTGCCAGCCATTGAGCGCTCAATTGCACAGATTATTACATCAGCAGAAGAATATCTTCAGAGGGTATTTGCCTCTGGGACACTCATAGAGGAAGGATTTTCACAAAATAAAAGTTATAACATTGTTTTTTTTACAGGTTTGATCAGGGTTAGGTTTTAGGGCACATTACAGGCTATAGGTGAGAGGCTGATATAGAAGCGCAGAGAAAAGTAAAGTAAGGTTATTTCACGGTATTACAAATAACATTGTATTTTATTAATAATTACAAAAACATTAAAATATTGCAGCGTTGTGCTTAAGGCGTCTACAGACTGTGATTTTAGCCATCTTGTAGACTCATTAAATGTCATACTGTGCAATGGGAAAAGGGTAAAATCATCACTATCCATCTTGTCAGACTGCGAGCTAAATTAAGTTTACAGTCACATTGGGGTGCCTGGTGGCTCAGCCAGTTAGTGCTCAGGCCATATGCTCCTAGTAAGCGTATGGATCTCGGTTTGAATCTGACCCCTGTCTCATGTCTCTCCTCTCTCTTTGCCCTTGGTTTCCTGTCTCTCTACTCTGAAGCACAAAAATGCAGCCAAATAAATCTTAGCAAAGAATTCAATGGTTACCATCACATTATGTGCTGAGACTATGACCTACATGAGCAAATATACTGTATGCTGGGGCAATGTTTTACCTTGAGAAAATAAAATAAAACAAAAGGAGTATTTCTTCCTGTAAAGTCAGCAGTTTGCTCAGAAAACCTTTGTTTTTTAACATGTTTGTAACTGTTATGTTATATTATCATTTTAACAGTCTCACATCATACCACCAGCCACACAGGATAATGTTAAGAATCTCTCTCTTTACCACATTTCCTGCCCAGGGTTTATGATTTTGGTAAATAAGTTCTGCCAAATAAGGAGATCTCCGTTTTAGCGTTTTCTTTTTCTTATTTTTTTTATCAACGTATTAAGATCACTCTTGTTTATTGTTCGATCAAGCTACCGTTGCTAATAGTTGCAAGGAGACAAAATAACCCGGAAAACAACCCATCCGTTCCCCATCCAGTCCCATTATCTGCAGAAGAAGAAATACCCTGTATCTCCGCCCCTAAGTTTCGAGAGGGGAAAATGGCCCGCCCGCAAGAATTTGTGCACACGGCACACAGAGTACTTTTAACAGGGAAGCGAAACCACTGCACACTTACACACAGCAAGGGTGTAGAAATGACAGCAAGCAAACGGAGAACACGCACGGCACTGTGCACGTGCGCGATCGTCCCCCCAAAACAGGTAAAAACACCTGAAATACCTGGCACGGAACTAGAAAAAAAGATAAGAAGGAGATCTCCTTCTTTGGCAGTCTACAATCTACTTTTCATTAACTTAGAATGGAAAAGCTCTGAATATTTCCAGTTTGTCAAAACAAGTACTGGATAGAGATGTCAAATGATATCCAGTAAGCTAATTTAGGTCACATTCCATAGGTTTACAATGGCGATGAACCTTCCCATAAGAGACACGGCTTTGTCAGTGAGGTGTTGCCAGTCTGGTGTATTGAATGCATCGCATAGTATTTTATGTATGGAATCTACCATATAGATCAAATCTGATGAATTCATTCATTTGTATTGTCTATTCTACACTTGCATTCGGAAGTTTTCCCTTCTGTTTATTTCACTCCAACTAAGGCTATATTTCTTTCACTGAGTCCTATATGTGACTATAAGTTGAGAGGCAGTGCATTGTCTGTGTGCTCCAGAGGAAAACATGTGCACCGGTTGCAGTCACCCTGTTATGCATTCTCTCTCATGTGGATGTGTGAAACCCTCTCCTCAAAAGAATACTGTATAATCCCTGGGAGAGGGGGAGAACAATCTTTTGAAGATATAGGTTTAATCCTCTGCACACCCCCATCCCTCTCTCCCATCTTCCTCCTTTCTCTCCCATCCTCCTCCTCTCTCTCTCACACACATCCTCCTTCTCTCGGTCTGTCTGTCTGTCTGTCTGTCTGTCTGTCTGTCTGTCTGTCTGTCTGTCTGTCTGTCTGTCTGTCTGTCTGTCTGTCCCCCGCACTCTCTCTCTCTCTCTCAGTATCAGCAGTCAGTCTGCTGTTTAGATAAGATTCTGTTTAAATTCCTGCACTATAGCCCCTCATCATGGCAGGAGGCTGGCTGCCTTATCAAGGTCAGTAGAGTGCTCCACACCACTTACAGCCTTTTATCACTGCTTTATCAGAGCACAGACTGAAGACGGAGAAACAAGCCTGTGGGCCAGAACTGAATGCAAAGGCTTATTAAACCCAGAAGTGTTTTTGATGACAGGCAATGAGTGAGCTTAACAGTGCCTGTGCCAAAGCATTGCACAACAGACATGAGGATCATTAGACTCCTAAGCTGCAGCTCCTAATCCATAGCTGCTAGCTCGCCGTAGAGTAACCTCGCTAGCTAACCTTTATAGCTGCGCTTGTTGTCGAGTGAATCCTCAACCTTGACTTGGCTTTGTGTTATTACAAGAGCCATTCCCAAGGCTTAGCCCTGGCCCTGGACTTGAAACATCAAAACGCTAAACATTTGCATAACTGCCCAGGAGGTGGAATTCAATAAAGTGATACACACAAATGTGCCAATAACAGGCTTCATGTGCAGGGAACCTCAAATCACGTTAACTCCCAAACCCAGCTGGCTTCATCCCCTTCTTCTACACCCATGGCATGTGTGGAAACACTAAATGGCATCATGCAGTGACTACAGCGCTGATAAACAGTTTGAGATGATTAATGTCATGGAAATTAAAAACAAAATGGACTCCTTTGATGTCTAACTTCCATGCTTGACAGTGGGGAGTGAAGGTCACAGCCCAAAGAACATGTTTAACAAGCCAGTGCCTATTGAATAACAGCAGGAAATGCAGCAGCAACCATGATAACAAGGATACAACAAAAAACAACAAAAACATGATGTGGCTTTTGAAGGAATAAATACGTTATTATTATGTATTTATGTTTGCAACTCAATACTTGCTGTTATTATTATCTCCATTATCATCACAACTACTATCATCATCATCGTCCTGCAACATCTCTAAAACAACCGCCAGTTAATCAATTAAACCACTGTCTTTACTACTGTAGCCAGAGGCCATGGCAGCTCAACGAAACATGAACACGGTCATTGCTCTGGGTCACGGCCTGGAAATGTGACTGGCAGTTAGGGATCAATATGAGGTGTTTGTTGTCAGATTGGAAGATTTCAAGTGCTCACAATCCTATTTGTATCTCTGGGAGGTGTCTGTGCGTCCGTCCAGGTGTCTGTCCATGTGTGTTTGTGACCAGCTAATCTCAGGCACCACAGGACCGATCGGCATGACTTTTCGTATACGCACACTCCCAGTAGGCCAAGTAAAACCCTCCACCCCACATTTATAACACGCCACTTCACATTTTGGCCTATAACTCTAGAACCGTAGGTCGCAAGATCAAAAATGTTCCCCCTCGATTCCTTGGATCATGACGCAACTCGCCCATTTACGCCTGATGACATTTCCAAGGAGTGCACTTTTCTAGTTTTCCCCTTTTGCTTGTGCAATCTGTCAGATTTTGTCAACTGGCCCCAATAATACACTCAGCCCAGCCCCCCAATAATACATTCAGCCCAGCACTGTACAGCAGTTTTGTCATGTGATTGCAAATTTGCAGACCATGTCAAGCTAACAGCGTATGCTTCAATTAGCGTGGAGGAGACCACGTCTCAGCGATGTCGGTGAGTTCACAGGTTCAGACGAGCTTATCTCTGGCTGCCAGCTGGATGTGACAGGAAATGACTCAATTTAATATCCATGGCTGCTGCTTGATAATGGCCGCACTCCTGTCACGATGGGATATTCTAGCCCCCTTTAACTTTAAACTTCTGATTCTCCACTGTTCCTCCATCACTGTAAGTACATTTCTGTTTTGTTTTATTTTGTTTTATTAAATGTGTGTGGCCTTGGTAATATTAATGACATCATGTCAATCACAGTTGGTGGTTACTACGGGTACTATTATGTAATTTGTCTTTGCTCCATACCACCGTGTGTTGTTACTCCCTGTGCCCTAGACTTAACAGGGTCATAACACCTGGCAAGGGATGATAGATTCCAGGCGTGCAATGAGGGAAGGCCACACTGTTTTTGTGTGTTGCTGGCAGCGTTCAAAGTTTTTTTTATCTTTACAGATATGCATGGTGGAAAGAAACTGAACTTCTTGCTGGTCAATAAATGGATTGACATATCCAAAGTGATACAACTTACTCTGGACATTGAATTAATAGTGCACACGTCTGACTCAAGTCAGTTGCCCCTCACAGTCGTAGGCTTATACCGGTAGGTAAAGTATCTACAACTGCCAATGCTTAACTGGAGCTTATACAACTGACATATTCTCCTGTTCAATAATTCCCCTTATCCTATTCCCCTGATACATTTTCATATTGTCTCTTCTTTTATCCCATCCTCTCCGCTCCATTCCTCCTATTCAATTTTCCCTCTAGGAAATTTGCATGCAGAATTAAGGGCTTTCAGAATCCCAGAGCTAGGCAACTCCATTAGTTAATCAATAACACCTTCACAACACCTTCCCTGAAGTGACACTGCTTCAAGTTCTCACTACCATTCTGATCCGTGTGGCAGTCTTCACACATTCAGAACATGATACAGCATTTCAGGAATATGGCAGATTGTTTCTCATTGTTTCTGGTCTCCCAGAAAACCATGCAATCTCAGTGGTAATGCAACAGTAGACGAACGATTTGCAGAATATGTAGATGAGAACTATGATGTGCTTGTGCTTTGAGTAGGTGAGCTTGTCAAGAAAAGCTGGGCAGAGTCTGACCTCTCCATAACTGCTCCAGTTATGGATAACTCAACCCATTCTCACCCCCTCTGCTTCACCCGTCCGCCGCGTTCCCAACTCGCTTTCTGCTTCACTCGTGCGACGCTTTGGGAGCGCCTACTGCGTCTACGGTCAGACGCGAACTGAGATTTTTAGGACGAGAACGGAGAGTCTTAGTACGCATGCGCCAACATGTGTTTACTGGAATATTTTACGATGACGGCCGTCACGGGGAATCGATGTGTTTACTGGAATATTTTACGATGACTGCCGTCACGGGGAATCGAACTCCAGTCTCTGGATTTGCGTAACCATGCTCTAACGACTGAGCTAACCAGACGACTGGCAAATTCCATTTTTTTTTGTGCTTTTATCTTTGACAACGTGGATGATAACGTAGTCCCTTCTTTGAGCCGTATTCGGACGCGGAAGCAGTCCCCTGGTCAAAATTTACTATTCTGTCCATAACGGCACATCATTCGGTAAGGCCACTGAGTCGGCTCATGCGCCGTTCACACCGTTCGCCGCGGCGACTTGGTCGCTACTGCTCCCTCGGCGGCGTCTCACGGGGTTCATTGGCGCCTGAGACGGCATGGCTCCGTCGTTTATAGTGGCGTGAGCGGTAGCGACGGGTGGCTGGTAAACCAGTAAGCCCTTCAAAGCGGTATCGAATCCCGCTTCGGGAACTACTTTTTTTTTCTTTCTTCTTACCCAATGCGTCCAACACGTGAAACAGTAGGCAATCCCAAAGCGTCTATCGTCCGACGCAGTACAGTACTTCACAACGCGTCGGTTGTATGACGCTTTAGGGGTGAGAATGTGTTGGATAACTGCTCCAGTTAAGGAGCTGTGTCCAAAGAAAGCATTATTGAGCTGGCGGAACATGTCTGCCATGCATTTCTATTGTAAAGACACACAGGTGCACTCCTACTCCCAGTGCCCGAGCATCACGTTTCCGCGCTCTTGGCGGTGAGCATTCTTTGGCACATGGGTGCTTCAAGCAGACAATAGTTCAACCTTTGGATAGGAACGTCGGTCATTTGATCCTCCTGTGTCTGACGCCCTTTCAGCCCAACTGAACTCTATTGTTAACCCTTATTGTTCTTTGCCAACAAGAAGTCAAAGTCAAACATCGACCTGTCACCTGCTCTGGAAGAGAGGTGACTGGATGTTTGTCCTAAAAACTGACACATGGCTCTGGTTTGACACTTTTACATTAACGCCAGTAAACAATGACAGGCAATATTAGGTGGCTGCCTTCCATTATTTCCTCTCCATTATCTATACTGCTGTAATTGCCACAGTCTTTTCATTACTGCTACTTGGAAAAACAGATAACCGTGGCAAAATGTCAGCTGTCTCTAAAGTAGACTATGAATCACTGATCCAATGCAGACATTACAATATGACTGTGATGCATCTCTTCCTTCTGTCTTTAGGGTATTTCTCAAAGTACATTAGTTCACTCATTTATTACATGTAGGTCATAAAGACCACCCCCCCCCCCCCCCCCCCCCCCCCCACACACACACACACACACACACAAACACCTCCTCTGTCCATGTGGGTGGAGGGATGAATATATAGGGCCACTTTGGAGATATCGGTTCACAGGAATTCATCTCTGCTCTCTAGTGTGACGGCGCAGGGGGAATAGATAAATAACACAAGGGTGAATGATTTATACGTGAATGACAGAAATGCAAGCAGAGCCTGGGCAGGATGCGCGTGCACACACGCACACACACACGCACACACGCACGCGCGCACACGCACATGCACATGCACACGCACACGCACACACACACACACACACACACACACTCACACTCAATTGTTTATACTCTTAAACTTTATGTCTGGGGGTCCTGACCCACAGGTTGAGAACCACTGACATAGACAACCTGGCTGACCTGCTCTCTCTCTGACATAATCGAGAGCTTAAAGGAGACAAGAGCACTGCCTTTAGTTGGCTCCCCTGAGCAAGGAGCCCATCACCCTAGCAGTCAAGCCCCCAGAGGCCCCATCAGCAGAAATTGCTGTCTAAATGTTTTGCTATGTAAAGGCCTCCATTAGGCGGCTCTGAAGTGTGGCCGCATCCGAGAAAGTAATGCTATGGCAAATGCAATTTCATGCATGACAGAGGTCTCTGCTGCGAATTCATACGAGAGCCAACCTGAGAGAGAGAGAGAGAGAAATGAGCAGACAGAGTCATTTGACTGTTGCCAGATCAAATTATTGGACTCCATTTTCAATATTATCTTTGTAGATTAACATTTTTATGAATGGGTGAAATTACCCATGAACATATCTATTACCATGCAATACGACAAGGCAGCCGAACCTCATTGAGTTGAAGTGACAGCCAGCCATTGGGGCGGCAGTGGCAATAGAATGTGGCAGTCTTGGAATCAGAAGGTTCCCTGTTGGATCCCCGGCTCCTCCTGGGTGTGTGAAGTGAAGTATCCTCGAGCAAAACGCTTATGGCCAACTGCTCCAGCGTGCAGGTTAGTGCCTTGCATGGTTTCCTCCACCGTCTGTGTTTGGATGTATGTGAAGTGAATGGTTGAATGTGCTGTAATGCCAGTGATGGAAAAGGTACTCAATGTTTTTACTTAAGTAAAAGTATGAATACTGCTATGTAATAGACATACACTGTTACAAGTAAAAGTCCAGAATTCAGTCCAGAATAAAAATTACAGTGTCACGGCAACCACACTTGAAAATTAATTCTGTCCTTGTCCCTTTTATGCCCATATATGGAGATCCCTAATGTCATCAATATGAAGCCCATATCTGGGAATGCCCATATATGGACTTTATTGTGTCAGTCTCTGTTGTCCATGCAAAGCCTCATGTACTCATAACTAATAGTAAACATATGAAGGTAATTTCTGTTTAATGCAGCGAAATGTTTTGTGATCCAGTTAAAAAAGAAAACGACAAAAAACTACACAATGCTTAGCTCAATGTCTTAGCTCAAGGTCGGCAGCACACATGCAAGTAACAAATGCAACAAAAAGTAAGGTCTAGTTCTGGGTGCTTTGACTAAAAAGTAATATCAAAACATTCATCGACAACCACAATGACGCAAATCAATACCCAAGCATGTCTTCACTTGCTGAAATCAGATCAAATCACACGCTGCCACCAGTGGGTAACAGATAGCCGAGTTATTTTAATGATTCATTGTTCAAATATATCTGGATTCTAGGGGTGGGGTGGTGGGAGGGGGAATGATGCCAAAACTCAAAAAAACCCAAAATGCTTTTGTGTCTTTGGTGCATGGATAAAACTTGTTTAAACCTAATCTTATCGGAAAGCGTGATAGCGAAAGATTCACACCCCTATACATGGCCCCGGCAGAGGCAGTTACACCTAAAGCCCCGTATAAACACCAGCTGCAGCGGTGTCAATGTGGTCCCTGGCTGTGACTCCACTGGTGTGTTACTGTGTAGAATTGGTGGACTTATCTTGATCGTTGTTCCACGGTGCTGCTTTGCAGCGGATGAGGCGACGGAGACGGATTGTTGAAGGTATTTTTTTGTAATCTTAAGAGAACATGGAGGGTAGGACCGTACCAACACCCTTGGTTACACTACAATTCTCCTTGATAACAGTGCTGCATTAAGAGTAGGGATAAACATGTGCCCCTTTCCAAAATGTACACACACACGCACGCACACACACCCACGCACAGTCGCACACACACAGGGTGT
>NC_137824.1:30137893-30167893 GCF_963921795.1 Nannobrachium achirus | reverse complement strand
ATTAAATAGACTAGGGATGTCCGATATTATCGGAACTCTTAGTGTACAAATGGAACCAAATGGACCCATTCCATTTGTACACTCTTAACAACCCCGAGTGCCAACCCCGAGTTTCCTGAGTTTGTATTGGTACCAACGCTGTGCCAACCCCGAGTTTCCCGAGTTTGGGCCGTTTTTGAAAAAAAAATATATATTTTTTTTCAATATTTTTTTTTTCAAAACATTTTTTTGGACCTCCAGAAATGTATTAGGCATGATCGCGATCGCGAAATTGCATGTTTAACCCCCATACCAACCCATTCTTTCAAACATGGCAGCCATGTTTGTTTACATCTGAAGAAAACATAATGGCCCATAAATCATGAATGCCTGAACGGATTTCCATCTGTCTGTCTGTCGGCGTCCATTTTATGTCCATATATGGAGATCACTGCAGTTATAGTTCTGGGTCCATTTTATGCCCATATATGGAGATATCTGTCTATCTGCGTCCATTTTATGCCCATATATGGAGTATCTGTCTGTGCCTCCAACTGTGTTGCAGACACAGTGCCGGTTCCCCCTTTAATGCAAACTTCATTATACCTGTTTGCCTGTGTCCATTTATGCCCATATATGGAGATATCTGTATCTGTCTGTCTGCGTCCATTTTATGCCCATATATGGAGATCTTTGACCATCTGTTTGCCTCTGTCCATTTATGTCCATATATGGAGATATCTGTATCTGTCTGTCTGCAATCCATTTTATGCCCATATATGGGGGCATTCATTTTATGCCCATATATGGAGAACGCGCGTGCCCGTGGGACGAACGGTTCTCGAGATACGCGGATTACATACATACATACACACTCACAGAGATTTTTTGTTGACTCATGTGGCGTACGTGATGTCAGAGCCTTTTATGAAGTGATGTCACAATGAGTCAGAGCTTTCGCCGATTTCCTCCGGAACAGCCTGATGTCAACAATCAACCCCGCATAAGGAGATTCCGAACGTTTCGCGCCGGTTCGGGAAAACCGCGCGTCGGGTCGGGTCGAGACCCGGCACTGCACTCCGTGCCGCGGCGGGGAACGCGCGTGCCGAATCTGAAGCCGGTGGGACGAACGGTTCTCGAGATACGCGGATTACAGACAGATACACAGACAGACAGACAGACAGACAGACAGACAGACACGCAGAGACTTCTCGCATTTATAGATAGATAACATAACATTTTTGGTTAGGCAAATAAGTAAGTAAGTAAGTAAATGAATGAATGAATGAATGAATGAATGAATGAATGAATGACGCTAATATTATTATGTGAAGTAACCAACATTCAGTAGTTGCAATAGGCATGCCCGGAGACGATTGAGACCTGATAGAGCTGTGTGCAGCGGCTGCAGCCTCCTTGATGAGGCCGGATTCCGATCCATCCTTTGGATGTTATTAAGTTTAAAGCTACAGGATTGAGGCACACTCCCAAGACACAGATTTAGAGAGGGAATCAATACAAGATCAGTTACCTCTAGCTTGCACATAAAACCTACTGGTCACTTCTGTAGTGACCTCACAGTTTAGATTTATGTGCATGAATGCACGCACAATGAATGAAAGAATCTACACCTTTATGCAGGGAAGCTTATTATTTTCATTGACTCACATACCACATGATTAGATAGATATCCAACATCTGGGGCACAACTAGTGAAAGGTTGTTACCACAGACCAGCCGGACCTCCGTTACAGCCCAACCCCAGGCAATCAGAGTTTTTCTCTGGCAAAACCCAGACATGCTGTTTTGAAATTCAGATCCTCCATCACTGGAATTGTTGACACAAGACCAACGGTGGGTATGACGGCATGAGACTAGTTTGAGTATGGCCTGCACAGAATGAATGTGTTGTAGTGCAGTGTAGAATGTGTACAGAGCCCATTGACCTCCTGTCTGCCAAATTACATAAACACAGCAAAGATCAATGATCTACGAAGACTAAATACCCATTAGGTGAGTGCAAATGCCTTTGTTTTAATTTGATGGGCGTGCCGTTTTGTAGACAGGAAGTCAATGGGGCTGAGCAGCCAGAGACTCAACGGGTGTGAACCAACAAGCAACTGACAACAAAGCAATCATCACATGACACGGCTGGGCAATCAAATATATTGAGTGTTTTCACATAAAACATGTATTACTCTTGGTAAGCTGGGGATGTGAATTGGTGTTGAAATGGCCCAAGGGAACTGTACGACTATGAATAGATCCTGTTTTCTTGTAGTTACTCCAGATACATCCGTCCGTAAAGTGTAACTCATACGTGTACACGCACACGCACGCACACACACACACACACACACACACACACACACACACACACACACACACACACACACACACACACACACACACACACACACACTCAGCCGCAACAATATGGCACGACTCCATATCTAAATGATTGTGCGCAGCGAGCGATGCACAGGCACGGTGGAGCTTTAAGCTGAGCTCTTGTCCTACATGCTGCTGATCATGACTGACTGAGTGACTGACTGTCAGCCTGACTGACCCGCTGGGCTCACAGCTCAGCACAAAGCCTCACGTTGAGATTGAAACCAGTGGCCGATGACAAAGACAGGCTTAACCTGTGGACATGGTCATGCATCTACTGGCCTGGGGGTGGGGGGGGTAGAGAGAGAGAGAGAGAGAGAGAGAGAGAGAGAGAGAGAGAGAGAGAGAGAGAGAGAGAGAGAGAGAGAGAGAGAGAGAGAGAGAGAGAGAGAGAGAGAGAGAGAGAGAGAGAGAGAGAGAGAGAGAGAGAGAGAGATAGATAGATAGATAGATAGATAGATAGATAGATAGATAGATAGATAGATAGATAGATAGATAGATAGATAGATAGATAGATAGATAGATGTGTGCGTGTGCGTGTGCGTGTGCGTGTGCGTGTGTGTGTGAGTGTGTGTGTGTGAGTGTGTGAGTGTGTGTGTGAGAGAAAGTATGACAATATATGTCTCACACTGGCCGTCCGGTGCCAACAGGCCTCCAGGACCAGAGGGTTGCTGGGAAATTGATTTAGCTGATGTCTGAGGGTGACAGAGATGAATCTGGTGTCTGATTACAGGAGAAGGAACAACCACTACCTTCAGGTAGAGCCCAGCAGGCACATGATGGGATGAGAGCACAGAGACATGGAGGAGGGGGAGAGAGAATGAGAGAGAAAATGAGAGGGGGAGGAAGAGAGAAAAAACTGGGATATAAGAGAGAGAAATAAATGTTTAAACTGAAATGACAGACAATGAAAGAGAGAGAGAGAGAGAGAGAGAGAGAGAGAGAGAGAAGAGAGAGAGAGAGAGAGAGAGAGAGAGAGAGAGAGAGAACATGTGCGCAAGTTAAATATCTATCTAATATTTCACAAAACCTCTGTCTTTCTGTCACAGGAATAACACAGGGCTTAGCCTGAGCTGACTGAGCGGCCTCAAACTGGGCGTGTGTGACGCCAAGTTTGATCAGTATCTCCATGTGTTTGCGAGGGGTGTTGGCACTGGCTTCCCTGGCTGGCCGACTTGACCCGTATAGGCTTTTACTGATTGACTGAGTTTCACGACATGTTTATGCCGCAGCATGGGCCAAATGTGTTTGTGATTGCGCTACCCGACCCATCGGCTTTACTGATTGGCTGAGCTTTGCGTGGGTGCTTCCGCTTGTACCTCTTCACCAATACAGTATGTGGTGACATGTGAGAACATTTGAGAAAATGTGAGATACTGTAAGCCTAAATGTCGAAGTCAGACAACATGTATCAGGTTAAGGAGTATTGCACAAAAACGTTCCCGACCTACAAGGCACCTGAGTAGGCTTAGACCAACACCTTTTGAGAGTCCAGTCTAGTTACATGAACGGATTATTACTGTTAGGTAAAATATTTCACCTAGAAACTTCACAGATTGTTTTATTGTTCTTTATTCCACACCTAAAGCTCTTCACATTCGGCAACTTATCTGAGGAGAGAGTGTGGGCATTTCCCATGCCTGCTTCTGTGCGTGCATACGTCCACACCTTGTGGACATATGTCTCCATCCAGATATTTTCTTATTTTTAAAGCTTTAAAATATATATCCATGGGGTGCTCGGGGACCCCATTTTCCTGCTAGACTAATTGACTTAAGTCAACACATCGGCCTGTTCTTTGGAGCTTGATTAGGATAATGTTTCGCTCTCTGTGAATACATGTTCATGGGGACAACGCTTAGTGAGGACAGAACAAATACCATACAGTACATACGTTTTCACTTTCACATCAAACAATAAATTATATTTATGATTTATAATTATGATTATAATTATTACTACTACTAGTACTACTACTACTACTACTAGCCTAGTCTACGAACCTAGTCTAGGTTACTATTACAACCATACTAGCACTACTACTACAGTAGGCTACTACTATTCTGACAAGCAATGTCGTTTTTCCAGCAAGAATGGTTGCCAAGCAACACAACACACAGACACAGTGGAATGCTTCGGGTGATTATATAATGGTTTAACCAGATTTCTCTCAGCACTCTTGGTCTGAAAACAGCCAAACATGGTCTGCTTAACGGTCCTAGTTTCTTTTCCAGCTTCAATTTCTCTCATTAATTTCAGCATGTAACTTTATATTTTATCTTCCTCCTCTATCCTGTCCCATCTTAAATCTGACATTTCGATATAATTAGTTTTGCACAGTAAAACTGATGTAATGCAGTCACAGCTGTGTGTTAATAGAGCATTTTACAACAGCTTCAAAAGTGGCTCAGCCAATCATAATCAAGGACTGGAACTATCGATTTTAAAATGCTAATTAAAAGCTAAATTGATGCGATAGGCTTTTAACTGGTTTTAAAGATGTTTATTGTTTACTGAGCTTGCCGCCTCTATTTCTTGAGGATACAGTCCACAATTTAAGGACATAATAAAGAGCTGCAGAAACATGACTTGCGTGGCTCCCAAATATAGGTTTCGGTACCCATTTGCCGGGTTATTGTGCGTGACTGTGGCTCGCTTATGTTGCCTGGGTTTTTTCCCTTTCCAGGTTGGTGTGTGAGTTGTAGTATCTGCTCAGACCAAATATGCTTGCTAATTCGTCATAATATCGATTATTCTCATTCAGGTATATGATCTTGAAATTTGACCAGTCAGATCAACAAATGGCATCTCTCCTTTAAGATTTCAAGAGTGTTTACGTTTCGCACTGTATTCAAATGTTGTTCTCTGTTTGAGTGGTCTCCTGTAGTTGCCAGACCAAATGGTCCATTCAAGTCTTTGAAGCATGGTTAGGTGCTAACACTAATTATAATAGTCTTTGTTAACATAGAGACAGGCTGGAGACGAGCTCTGAGTTAGTCTAGTCCTTGTTTGCATGGTTATTTCTCTACATACCTAGGATCCAGGGTTTGTCTCATTTTAAACTGTAAGATGTACACACATATGTTTTTAAAGGTTTAGATTTATATGCTTGAGCCACATATACACTGTACACATGTATACTTCAAGAATAGTCATTTGCCCTGTTTAGATTTGAAATACAACTTGGGTTAAGGAATTAAGTCACAATTAAGGCCAGCCTTCTTTTCTCAGTAGAACTGGTTTGATCAGATTACCATTTGACTGAAGTCTGAACTGATTGTCATTGGAGCAGCTTTAGGGCCACCTCTTTTCTTTTGTTGACCTGTGTGTTCTGTTTTGTATATCACTGCTGTAAAATGGGAAATACTTCACTGCTTCTCACATTGGGCCAGAGGACAGTCAGAATGCTGCGAGACCTTTCTCAATAAAAGCGAACCTTTATTTGAAAAAGCCTTTGTTTTGAGAGAACTTCTTTTCCACCAATCCTGCCTTTTTGCGGACCCCACCTTCCCAAAGTTACCACAAAATTGACGAGCCAGCCAGATAACTTTATAATCATTCCTGGGACGAAGACGCCACCTCTTTGTACAACTGTAAGTTACCGAAGAGTTTGTTTGGCCTTTTTTTCCTGGGGGTGATTCGTTAAAAAGGACCGTGGTTTTTGGTTGGAGGGGGTCCTCTAGATGGATTGTGGTAAGTTGTTTTTCTTGCTTTTTTGTTTTTTGGGGGAGGAAGGAGAGACATTCTCTTAGTTTCTCTTTCTTCGAACCAATCTCTCTTGTATTCAAGGAGATATTGTAAAAAGAAACGGAGATACCGCAGCATTTCTACAAAATACCAGTTACATTGACTGGGTATTTCTTTTATTTTTATTTTTTACTAAATTTGCATGAGTGGGTCCGGATTGGCTTACATAAGAAGCATTTAAAGTCCCGGTTATATGTGAACTATGTTAAGTTACAAATCTGTTGATAATTAGGCTTTTATAGGTTATTTTAAAAAGGATTGGGCGAAGGGGATTAGTTTTTCTTATTCAATCACACATGTATTGCTTTAAGAAATTCAATATCTTGTAAATTTAAAAGGAGACAGAATCTCACTATCGTTGTGACGGCTTGTCTACCGATCACAGACGTGAGCGTCCGACGTGATTCAGGGGCTAAATTCCTGTTGGGGCAGGGTTTGCTTAGCGAGCACGTTTTGCGTACAAAAATTCTGTAAAAGATGATGATGATGATGATGACGATGAGAGGGTAAAAACGGATAGATGGCCTACCCTAAAGGTAGCGAACTAAGGCTTACCTAAGCGGCTGTGAATATAATCAGGAACAACAGTACGCATTATATATATATATAAGAGAAGGCTTAATAATTAAAAGTAAATGCATTGAGTATATGTGATTGTAAATGTTGTAAATGGGAGGACGATAGTTTATAGAAGGGATGTTTAGGCCTTTTAATACGCTGTAGTTGTCTTTCTTGTTTCTTTGCTTCCCATTGTTCTTCAAGGGCCGGCCTGCAGGAGGCCTCTTGGTGGTCAGTGGGTGAGGGGCGCCATAGCCTGTTGTTGCTGTATCTTGGTGCAGGTACTGGGCTTTGGTGCAAATGAGTTGGTAGGATGGTTTCATTTATTCCTATTTAGTGAGAGTTTTTGACTGTTTGGACTTTTGCGACACATGATTTAGTCATGTGTCGTGGGGGGGTGATATAAAAAATAATTGAGCTTTAAATAATTATGATACTGATATAAAATATAAGTGGGCTATAAGTGATTATGATATTAATTTGGAATACAAATCTGGCTGTGAGCTTAAACAAACAACAAAACATATTGTTTTAGGTTGCTCAGTCTTTGTGGTTTTGTCGTGATAATACCATAATATATATAGGGTGAGTTTAAGGAGGGCTTCCCTGCTGGGGGAAGGTGGAAGTGAAAGGTTTGTGGTCAACTTGTTCTGTGTTTCCATTCATGGCCATTAGTCTAGTAATTGTAAATTGGTAGAATAGGCATCCTATGCATGTTTCTATGTGGTGTTTCTGTGTGGATCTATGGTTTTCTTTTTCAAATAGGACAGCAAACCAGGAGTCGACCCTGGTACAAGCTTGTTTTCTGGCTGGTTCCAGAGGACTCGTTTCTGTTGTTCTTCTGGAAAGTTGAGGTTTGGTTCACTTTAAACGGTGTTATATATACATGCATATGGTAGGTAAATTATTTATAGATGTTAAGGATACATACATGTGTTTGTTTAAAACAACATATGGTTTAATTGGCCCATGGATGACATACATTTCATGTTGAGTAGATAGTATAGTGGGTAGAATAATAGGAGATTGAATATTTGCTTATATAGTTAATTAAATAATGATGGTGATTGGCTGATTGATGGCATATGGAGTGATATATTGGAAGCAGTAAGTCTCTTTGTATCAGTGCAGACGTGTATTTGATCAAGTTTCTTAATGAAGTGCTCCTTTGGTAGGAACAATGATGGACGAATGATGGATTGTGAAAGTGATAGTTGTATTTTATGTTTTGTTTGGTTAACGTTCTTTCTTTTTAGGTGTGGTTAATAATATTCGGTGCTAATAACCATTGAGATACCAAAAGGCTGTAAACTTTTCTCTCACATAGATGGATTTCAGGCAGACTAAAGACTAATGATAACATTTTCTTTCTTTTCAGTTTGACATTCTGTTTCCTTTGGTGGTTAGGTTAAATAATTTGTATTCTTTGTTGAGAACTGGTAGCTGTGTTGAGTGGATTGGTCTTGTTTTAGTTGAATGTCAGCTTATTTCAGCTTCGAGTCTTTTGTCACTATTTTTTTACTTTATAGTTTGAGACAATGTAGGTTGTTTAGCTATGGGTTCATGCTGTTTGTGGCTTACATTTGGGTTTGATTTAATTTGACTTCATGGAACCACTCACTCACTTAACAGTCTTTTAACCTTTTTCACAGTTATGGTGCACTGTTCAGTTGTACCCTTTTTTAAATCTTTTCTCACATTTAACGCAACCGTTTCCCTTTAACTCTTTTGAATCCCTTTTCATTTATGTCTTGTTTTTAACTCCATGTTAACCACCTTATCTGATGAGTGCCGGGTGTTTTGAGGTGTGTTTTCTATAGACTAATTGTTAACTGACTAACATTGTTTGTTTATTATGTTGCACGAATAACTCTCTCTAATGCTTTATTCTTTTAGTTTGTCTGAATACTAAGATACTTTGAGTAGCCTACTATCTTTCGTTTTTTCCATGACCATTTTTTCATCTATGCATAGGTGGTGACTGAGAGCAGTACTAACGTTGCAGGGATGTTCTAAGATCTGCATAGTTGATTCGTTTTCCTTATCTGGCGGTAAAGTAATTGGGACTCTGGCATCTTAACGTAACGTATCAATCTAGGTGTATCTGACATTTTTTACAATTTGGAAGTTAGCTTTTCAGTTATCATTATAGTAACTAGAGGGGTTGGTTTGGGAATTCATCCAAGATTTGGTCCCTTCTAATTGACTTTAAAGATTTAATTTGATGTAATGATTAGTTTGATAAATATTCCAAATTGAAATTCAAACTGTAAAACGTTGTGCCTTTGTTTGCCTCGGTTTTGCTTGTAGTCACTTAAACTTTTTACATGCGGACATAAGTGCATACGTACATCACATACTTTGTGTTTATATTACATTTTCATATTTATAGCAGGCCTACATATGTGTAAGCAGATTGGGATACAGTATATTCCACATGAACATTATATTTCTCCGGTAAGGGTTCTTAAGGTGTAGACAAAGCTTCTTATGAACTAGCATTTTTATGATCTATGCGTGATTCTTTAAATAACAAAAATTTTGAAGGAAAATAGTGTTTGTAATGATTTTTAACGTGACGACAATTGTAATCTAATCAATCAAATGTTAACTATGAAATTAGGACCGAAAAAATGCTTCCGTTGACAACAAAATAATAATAATAACCTTTTAATTGAGGAGGTTTCCCAAATTTTGAGGACATGGGATGAAAATCGGCTCAAAGAGGTTGGCCACAGGCAGGCGTATTCAATTATGACGTCATTAGAGCGTTCCAGTAAGATGTGCAAAATTATCAGGGTCAGAAAGAAATGCAGATAAAAGAAATGGAAGTCTTAGTATTGTTTCTCAGAAGAGGTAATGAGCTGTGCAAGGCTTATGCAAATACCATACGATCGTGCTGATCACAAAAGACAAATGTGTGCATGAAACCGCATCCTCTGGGAGGAGACCTGTGATTTGTTTTCCTCAGTTGGCGACGTTGGAAAATCAGCGCATCATCAGTGGTCAACCTGGAGCAGTGATACCGCAGGATGCATGGTCCACACACAGGCGCGAGATGTTCATGTCTTTCAGGAGCATCTGGGTCCTTGGTATCCGTGTGGAATGATGGGACATTTATCGAACCAATGCAGTTGAAGTGGCCAGAGGGAAGCTGCCTCACAGGATTGGCTGTGTTTTCCTCATGTGTCAGGTCACTGTGCCATTCGACAACCTTCTACACAGGCACAGCGGTGGCAGAGACCTCCAACACAGCAAGAGAGATATAACCCCCAGAACACTGCCAATCAGCCTATACGTCTGCAGTTCCAGAGGTGCAGCCTATGTCTGGTGTCAATCGGAGTATCCCACAACCCTTGGAACAGCCCTAGATCAACCTCGATGTCATACGTCTTTGTTTCACCTGTGGACAACCTGGACAAAGGAACTGCCCTGAGCTCCTCCCCGAGATCGGTATCGGTATCCCCAACAGTGGACGCAAGCTGTGAGGCATTAACTGCTCTACATTCTGATCACAGTAAGTCTGGTGGACCTGAAAGGCCCACCAAGAGGGGGGTATTGAGGGAGCTCAGAGGTGAAGATAAAGACCCAAGAACTGTTGATTATACGTAACTTCATTCAGAAGAGACATTTGGAATAATATGCAGTATTTCACAGGAAATGGACATTGCGCATAGAAAACAAAAGAAAGACCTTTATTTTTAATGGAGCACAAAACGCTATCATGTGTGGTTGAAAAAAAAAGATTTCAAGCAGCAATAATGACCAGCTTCTACCTATTATGAGACTCAATAACTATTACTGTTCATGTTCTGGGTAGGGAGCGTAATTCTTTTTTAGTTAATAGTCATACATTTTGCACATTTATTAATGAATATGCCTTCCAGTGAACACTTGTTTCAAGAATTATAACTAGAATATGAGAAATCTTTGTTGTCAGGGAGAAGTAACATACTTTTCGGTTTATTTTATATTATTTAGTATAAATACTGTGCATAATAATAATCTCCAAAAACCATGGTGAAATTTATTTTATGCCATGCCCGAACTAGGAGATTATGGTAAAATGGTCAAGAGGGGCACAGTAATTACATTTAATATTTTCAATTCAAAATCGATTTAAAAGTATTATTGAGATAGACTTAATAAATAGGAGAATCATGTAGAGATTTTAAAATGGTTGTTGGCAATAACGACATTTGGAGAAAACTGTTCATTTTCTAAAAATTATTATGCATCACATAGTTCAAACACATCACTTTATATGGGAATTAATGGTGCTGTGATGAAAAACAGCAGAGCTATAGCAGGAGCAAACAAACTATGGTTCAAATTTGGTAAGTTATAAGAGGAATTGGGACAAATCGTTAAGAGATGATTTTGATGCAAGATGAGACAAGTGTAAATAGTGAGTAGAGTAATTTGGTTACGCCAAGTGCAGTGCTCAATTTTACTAAGGACAACGGCGAGAGTCATTCTTTTCATTTCGTCATCACACTAAAGAGTCTGATGTGAAGTAATGGATTCCTTTGGCGACATATTCTTTACTAATAACTTTGCATGAGCTACTAATATGTTAACCTTTGCTTTGACTCTGTTAAATGCATGTTTAACTTTCGTAGGAGAATTCTTGTTTAAGCGTTTTCTAAATAGGACAAGGAGACGGAGATGAAGTTCTTTTGAAGGCACCGCAGTTCCGAAGGGAGTTGAGTGGAGTATTATGATGGTGGTCTACATCCGGAGGTCTTCATGCTTCATCATCAGCGTCACAGTGTCGTTGATAGGAGGGGGAGAGACGTTCCCTATTGACACAACTTCAAATCAACATAAGGAAGTCCTTGTCAACCCAGCAGGATGTTGACGATGGGAGACGACAGCTGACTTCAGAGACGACGACCTCCTCTACACAACTGTCCCGACCAACTACAATGGCTTACCGTTCTGAGGGGTCTGAAGAGAAGAGACAACACAGATATGGGTTTACAGCAGAAGACCATGGGGGTCTGCGAGCAAGAGCGAGGATGGCAATGAAGCTCCTTTCTCTCTTCCTTCATGCCAAGAAGTGAGCTGTTGTCCCTTCTACACCCTTCAAAAGCTCCTTTTCCTCTGACAGATGACATCATGCCCCATGAAGATACCTTAGTATACTCAGGTTTGAACCTGTGCCTCTCTGGTCTCTATTCGCCCGTAGAGCCAGATAGCGTTGTTTGATACCCACAAGAAGGAGGAGCATTACAGCTCCCTGGAGTCCTTTCCAACTGAGCAAGGATGAGTTATGCCCTGCCCGTGCCATTCTGTTTGCACAGTGCCACAACAAAAAGCCATTGCTCTAACTTTTCTCAAATCTCTCTTTCTATTTTTGCCCTGAGACCATGAAGAACATTATCACCAACGGTGCACATTTTGTGTGCATGAAGAGAAAACGACGATTCATCTTGCGTTTTTTTAGTTCTAGGCGAAAAAAAAGAAAAAGAAAACTATTGTCCGTTTTCTGCGCGTACACCACATTTATGTACACTTACTATTTTCTGTATTGTATGTCGTATGTATGCATGGTTATATGTTTTAATTGTTCTACAGGTTTTTACTACCCAGAAGGGGACAAGTGAACAGAGGTATAATTGAGCCATCTTAGTATGTATTTTGTTACGATGAGGATAATTTGTTTTTATTCAATATTTGGTCCTCGGATTGAAATTATGTGTGGCAAATATAAATATTTGCCAAGAGGGGAATTATGTAGTATCTGCTCAGACCAAATATGCTTGCTAATTCGTCATAATATCGATTATTCTCATTCAGGTATATGATCTTGAAATTTGACCAGTCAGATCAACAAATGGCATCTCTCCTTTAAGATTTCAAGAGTGTTTACGTTTCGCACTGTATTCAAATGTTGTTCTCTGTTTGAGTGGTCTCCTGTAGTTGCCAGACCAAATGGTCCATTCAAGTCTTTGAAGCATGGTTAGGTGCTAACACTAATTATAATAGTCTTTGTTAACATAGAGACAGGCTGGAGACGAGCTCTGAGTTAGTCTAGTCCTTGTTTGCATGGTTATTTCTCTACATACCTAGGATCCAGGGTTTGTCTCATTTTAAACTGTAAGATGTACACACATATGTTTTTAAAGGTTTAGATTTATATGCTTGAGCCACATATACACTGTACACATGTATACTTCAAGAATAGTCATTTGCCCTGTTTAGATTTGAAATACAACTTGGGTTAAGGAATTAAGTCACAATTAAGGCCAGCCTTCTTTTCTCAGTAGAACTGGTTTGATCAGATTACCATTTGACTGAAGTCTGAACTGATTGTCATTGGAGCAGCTTTAGGGCCACCTCTTTTCTTTTGTTGACCTGTGTGTTCTGTTTTGTATATCACTGCTGTAAAATGGGAAATACTTCACTGCTTCTCACATTGGGCCAGAGGACAGTCAGAATGCTGCGAGACCTTTCTCAATAAAAGCGAACCTTTATTTGAAAAAGCCTTTGTTTTGAGAGAACTTCTTTTCCACCAATCCTGCCTTTTTGCGGACCCCACCTTCCCAAAGTTACCACAAAATGAAATAGGTTATATCTCCCTCTCTGCCTTCCTCTCCCTCAATAAAATATATTTAAGAAGTGATTTAGAAGATGACACTGACTAGCTTGTCTGATTTCCCCAGAGAGGTCATTCCAGAGTTTCTCAACTGCATGAAATATATTTTTTGGCCGTTTTTCCCACAGCGCCGGCCAGCAAGCCTTGGGCATGTTGTACAATGCCAAATTCATAACACTCGCGGATGAACTGCAATAGCACCTGTACAAATCAGCGTTTATAAGCATGTGCCGTAAGGCTACCACACCACTGTGGCATGGGCTTCAATGTTTTTAACATTTAGGAAATATACTTTATATTCAAGGTTCAAGGTTGTACTTTATTGTTAAGCCAATACAAGTAAGAGTAAAACTTGTTTTAGTTTGGCATCCTTCAGACAATGCAGTGGTATATATAATAACACCAAACAATATAATAACAGCAAACCACCATGTGCAACAGGTTAGTATATTCAGCTTCACAGTATACATTTATGTTCAGTAGGTGCAATTCAACTTCACAGTATGTGTATTACTCTTTATGTGAAGTAGGTTCACAAGGAGGGGACGAAAAGGGGGGGGGGGGGCATGTATGGCCTACTTGTGCAGGAAGCGCAAGTTGGCATCTTGAGTGCAGTTCTAGTTTTACACAGTAGTAGATGGACAAGGCTTATTCAAAGTAGAACTGTAGAAGCAGTCCAAAACAATACAGCTAAAAGGAGCGGGCACAAACCTAAAATCCCAGTGACAGGCAAAAGGTCAAACACACAGAAGCACAGAATGTGTTATGGTGTGTCAGGAGAGTTGGACAATCGAAGGCGGAACAAGTTCAAACAATGAATTCATCAAATAACCAGCCGGAGGGGGCAAGGCTTACACATCTGGTCAAACAGACAAGGGTCAAAACCAAGGACCAGTCAAAGGCAATAATCCCGATTTCTAGACAGGTGAAAGATCAACTGTGAGGGTAGACAGAGCAGAATCTAAGGGTGCGTTCGGATATGCGCACATGATTTGTACAGTGGTGGAAAAGGTAAAAAAAAACTACTTAAGTAAATGTATCAATAGCATACTGCATGTAGAAATACTCTGTTGCAAGTAAATGTAACAGAATTCAAATTGTACTTGAGTAAAAGTACAAAAGTATTGGCATCAAAATGTACTTTATTATGCAGAATGTCCCATTTCACAAGTTTTCAAATTAATAAAGATCCTTTGAAAATAGCTGAGAGCTTGTAGATCAGCTATTTTAAATGGCCGAAATGTATAATGGGGCTGAGGTGGGTAATGTAGGCTATATTTTGGAATAATAATCAAAATCTAAAAAGTAACTAGTAACTACAAGTTTTCAAATAATTGTAGTGGAGTAAAAGTACAATGTTTGTAATGTCAGTACTTAAGTAGATGTACTTACCGGTAGTTACTTTACACCATTGGATTTGTATTGGCCAGTGCGCTCAGTGCTGTATATCCAGAGTTAACTTAATTGAAACCACTTTCTACAAAAATGTGGTTTGCAAAATTTTTGAACCCGATAGACCACATCAAGGGGACTACTTTCTTTTAGAAATGATTGTTGTAATGAAATTGGTATAAAAAGAAAAAACGTTTTAGAACTGCTTATGACTGCTTATCATACACCTAAAGGTCAGACCTGAATCTGTCCAGAAAATGAAATAACATTTTAATGCATAAATAAATATTAATAAATATAAGGTCAGGTTGATAGTCTTTAAATATTTCACAGGGTAGACGCTATAGGCCTATGCATATGATTATGCACAATATGCAGTACAAGGTTAGTCCCTCACTTTTCTGTCAGACACGCACGCACGCACGCACACACACACACACACACACACACACACACACACACACACACACACACACACACACACACACACACACACACACACACACACACACACACACACACACACACACACACACACACACACACACACACACACAGCCAGCCAGCAATTCCAAACATGTCATTTTGATCACATGATGTATGATGAATATCCTTTCTTGGTTCTCTGGTCAGCTAGGCCAGAACTGTCAGTCTGCTTACCCTACCTCAGGCACTCCATCTGGGCTCACTTCTGTTGGACCTGGATCTGCCTGGACTACTCTAGCGCATGTGTGCAGTGAAAAAGGAGACAGTTCTTTTTTTATAATCTTAAAAGCACATGGAGCGTAGGACTGTATCAACAATGCAATTCACCTTGATAACAGTGCTGCATTAAGAGTAGGGATAAACGGGGCGGCCATAGCAGAATGGTTATTGTCCATGCCTAGGACTCCAGAGGTCACAGGTACAATTACAGCTCCAGCTATGTGTCGAAGTGTCCATGAGCAAGACGCCTAACCCTTAACTGCACCACTCCCCTGCGCTCCTTGTGGGCAGCACTCAGCTGGGTTAAGCTGAAACTGAATTTCCCCTATGGGATAATATAGGTAATTGTTATTATAAACGTGTCCCTTTCCAAAATGTCTAGTCTACACACAGTCAGTCAGTCAGTCAGTCAGTCAGTCAGTCAGTCAGACAGACAGACAGACAGACAGACAGACAGACAGACAGACAGACAGACAGACAGACAGACAGACAGACAGACAGACAGACAGACAGACAGACAGACAGACAGACACACACACACACACGCCCACACGCACACTTCTGACAGAGAGAGAGGTAAACATTTGCTCCTCAGAGAGCGCAGATCTCCGCTAGACCCATATATAGAACCTCACCCTCTGCTGTAGAACTGTTGTGTTCCGAGATGAGGTCCTACAGCCCTATAGTATATGCCAGCTGACTAATTAAGCGATTTAAAACGTTGGCAAAATCTGGAGGTCAATCAACTTTTCTGAATGTCAAATCTGAATGATACATCTTGATTCCAGAGATAATGTGCACAGATCTTTTTTATATGACTTGTTATATCGCCACTAGGAGATAGATTTGCCAAATTTGGGGTGGTGATTCTTCCCTACTGGGAGTGTCCATGCAAAGATCCACGGCAACTGGATGCTGCTTTCATAATTCGTGGAATTATGCTGCTGCTGGAGAATACACACGCTCTTCCTCAAAACAGGCCGATCCTGCACATTTGGAATGGAATCTGGAGTAGGAGCAAAAAAACGTGTTTTGGTACAAAATAACCTGCCAAATGGTGGAAAATCTTGTCAGGCGGAAATGGAGAGTTGCTACTGTATATGGAGAGTTGCATCATGTGCCATGACTGTACAACCTACGGTTCAAGAGTTCTAGACGAAAAGGTGAAGTGGCTTGTTATAGCGCCACTTTGAAAATGTTGGGGCAGAGGTTCTTCCTTGGCCTAGTAGCGGTGCCAGCTGAGATTATCTGTTCCGGTATTCCCATGCAGACAAACAAACAGACAAACAGATAGACACATGTACAGAAGAGGCAAAAACTCAATTTTCGTCTTCTGGTCGTTTATGGCCTGGCAAAGATTAAAAAAAGAGGGTGACACATTTAATGAGCAATCCGGTACACCATTTGCTTTTGACATTGTCAACCAGGTGTCGACACCAGGGTTGAAATATAAAACACGTTTCTCAGTAACGAATTTGGGTTTCCTGAAAATGTTACATTAAGATTCTGTCTGAAGACTGGGTTGAAATATCTCAGTGGAAGAGTAGGGAGACGATGCAGCCAACCACTGCAGATGTGCAGATGTGCTATGTATATTGCATTAACATAATCTACCATATTGGTTAAAATAATGCTTTATTCATTTAAATAAGTCCCATATTGTAGCTTTTCTATTTGTCTAATAACTCTGACCTATATTGCAGTTCTGGATTAAGTCATATTCCCCATCCTGAAGCCAAGGATCTGGACGCAGGTTGTCATGGAAACAGAAGACCCTTTCTATTTCTAATTCTAACAAATCAGTACATTCTCCTCTTCACGGTACAAAAGTCAGATTACATTCGTATACAGACTGCTTATGCTGCCTAATGGGGGGGGGGGAGAGAGAGAGAGAGAGAGAGCTCATTCAGATCATTCCAATGTTTATGTACGTGCACGCATGTCTGCACGCACTGTCGCACACACACACTCGCGCACGCATCCACACACACACACGTACACACATATGTGCGCACGCACGCACGCACGGACGCACGGACGGACGGACGGACGGACGTGCACACGCACACGCACACACACACACACACACACACACACACACACACACACACACACACACACACACACACACACACACACACACACACACACACACACACACACACAGAGGGTGATGAGTCATTTATTGGCTTCCCTCCTGACTGCCTCCATATTTATATAATGATGTTTAGTATATTTCGGTGTATTTTCTATATGTGATGCAGTTGAGTTTGACTTCCGTGGCCCTGTGGTTTTCCTCCTCACTTTGACCATATAATTACATCTATAGGCTCACACGCTGACTGCATACGCACAGTTGCAGAGTGACACACATACGTGCAGCCTTGTGCACGCACGCACGCACAAACGCACGCACGCACGCACACACGCACGCACTCACACCACAGAATATTGTGTGGGAAATGGGAAAGGAGGCCACTATCCCAGGGAAATCCCAAGAAACTGACCTTGTTTTCATACAAACGCATCAGTCACATGGTGAACACAAGGAGAAAGAAACATTAGAATGAACATGAAGAATAGGAGGCTATAGCCATCTATCTGTGTGTGTGTGTGTGTGTGTGTGTGTGTGTGTGTGTGTGTGTGTGTGTGTGTGTGTGTGTGTGTGTGTGTGTGTGTGTGTGTGTGTGTGTGTGTGTGCGTGCGTGCGTGCGTGCGTGCGTGCGTGTGACTGTGTCTCTTCGACAAATCAGCACCAACATTTTTGTGCACTCTGCCAGTAGACCAACGGTTTCTTTGCATGTATATTTCACACGTTTTTTTTTCAGTTCTGATGGAAACTGATGTTCTCCAATAGGATGTAAGATTCTAAAAATTAACAGGGGTGCCGTGGATTAAAAGGTTATTATTTACAGGGGTTCCCTGAGAGTCAAAAAAGTTTGAAAACCCCTGCTTTACACAACAGAAAAGTGAAGCTTTTGGTCATGCTTCACTTGACATAAATAGTAAGATGGAATTCATTTCCCAGTGGATTCCTCGCGACTCACGTCAGTGCAACCACACTTGCAATTTCACAGCATTGCACCTTTCTAGTTGTGGGCTCGCCTGGAAGGCGAGCACACGTATGTTATCTTCATTATTTATTTCTATATTTATATACTAGTCAGTATCTCCTCAAAACTTTGGCGCGCTTCATCTCTTAAACGCTTACACCTTTCAACACCATTCAAATTTTTATGTGTTCAGCTTACTGAGGACACGTGTGCTTGTATTTTTGGTTTTGAAATGTTTTGTAGTATAAATATAAAAAAATAAAATGTTTAACTTTAAGCACCCAATGCATTTCCAATGGGTTTAGTGAGTGGGGACAGAGTGGAGAGAAGGATAATAGACCCATGTTTATGTTAAGGCGCTGTGGCTGCAGTGTTCACACTTCAGATATGCTATCTATATCATTGCGTTCACACAGGTCTGCTCTCTGATTTGATCCAAATATCTAAGCTTTGTGATGTATATATTCTGAGTTAAAACTACAAATATCTATACATGTCCCTCTCCACTCTACTGATTGAGACAGCTGTGATTAAAGGCCTGTCTGTCATTGGCTGTTCTGTGGTGCTGCAAAGTAACTAAGTACATTTACTCAAGTATATACAAGTACTTGTACCTACAGTACAATTTTGAGGTACTTTTACTCTACTTTCCATTTTTGTTACATATACTCTACTATAAATACAGCATTTGACAGCCTCAGTTACTTGTTACTTTGCAGATTTTATTATTAATAAAAAACATAGATGGACCACTTAATACTGCTATGAAGTTGATCTACAATGTGCACACGCACGCACGCACGCACGCACGCACGCACGCACGCACGCACGCACGCACGCACGCACGCACGCACGCACGCACGCACGCACGCACGCACGCACGCACGCACGCACGCACACACACACACACACACACACACACACACACACACACACACACACACACACACACACACACACACACACACACACACACACACACACACACACACACACACACACAACTGTTACTGTGTTACTGTGAAGACGTTTGCTTGTATTTGTCTTTGAGACATGTTTTGTAGTGTTTTAGAAATTGTTCTTAAAAAGAATAAGGTTTTAGGATCCCGGGCAATGGGATTTACAGTATATATCCTAGAACCCGCAGGGACAATCAGCCGTATTAGTGGTTGTTGTTGGTTTTCAGGGAGATATCACAACCGATGCATTTTCAAATCAGATCCACAAACACAATAAAAGTCATGCTCCACTCCTCAGTCTGGAGTGGCCACATAGAAGAACGCCTTGGTTATAGACATAGTGGAGGACAGATGTGATCTGGGATTGTTAACCTACAGTATATGCACTCAATATACACCTCTAGAACACATAGAATATGTACAGTAAGGTTCAGTAGAGTACAGTAAAAGTACAGTTAGGTTCAGTAGAGTACAGTAAAGTACAGTAAGGTACAGTAAAGTACAATAAAGTACAGTAAAGTACAATAAAGTACAGTAAGGTACAGTGGAGTACAGTAAAGTACAGTAGAGTAACGTAAATTACAGTAGAGTACAGTAAAGTACAGTATAGTAAGGTACAGTAGAGTACAGTACAGTAAGGTACAGTACGGTACAGTAGAGTACAGTATAGTATAGTACAGTAAGGTACACTACAGTAAGGTACAGTAGAGTACAGTAAAGTACAGTACAGTAAGGTACAGTACAGTAGGGTACAGTAGAGTACAGTATAGTACAGTAAGGTACAGTACAGTAGAGTACAGTAAAGTACAGTAAGTTACAGTAGAGTACAGTAAAGTACAGTAAGGTACAGTAAAGTACAAAACAATACAGTAAGGTACAGTAGAGTACAGTAAAGTACAGTACAGTACAGTAAAGTACAATAAAGTACAGTAAAGTAGAATAAAGTACAGTAAGGTACAGTGGAGTACAGTAAAGTACAGTAGAGTACAGTAAAGTACAGTAGAGTACAGTAAAGTACAGTATAGTAAGGTACAGTAGAGTACAGTACAGTAAGGTACAGTACGGTACAGTAGAGTACAGTATAGTATAGTACAGTAAGGTAGAGTACAGTACAGTAAGGTACAGTAAAGTACAGTAAGGTACAGTACAGTAGAGTACAGTACAGTACAGTACAGTAAGGTACAGTACAATACTGTAGGGTACTGTACCTTACAGTACCTTAAAGTATCCTATTTGTTGGGTTGGAATCGAGCCCACACTGTTTCGAAGGAACAGTATTTCTAGTTAGTGTTTATTACTTGCGCCAGCAGAGCGAGCAAGTACTGCGATCGGCTGGGTATGTATATTAGCCCAATCAGGGACCAGCATTTCTGGCAACGTCATCATTATCAGCCAATGAGGGACCAGCATTCCTGGTGATGCCAGTGGTGATGTCACTGGCATCGCCAGCGGTGATGCCAGTGGTGAGCACACCTCATGGCCCATACAAGGAGATATGCATGTGTGTCGTGTTTGCACCGCTCATTTTGCACGGGTGTGAATTTTTTATTTGAACATTTATTGGTTGACAGAAAAGGGCTGCCATAAGAACGTTTTAGAATTCTCCTCCCAGCAGAGTAATCGAGAACATCAGATACAATCAACTAATTGACAGATGTTCTTTGTTAGACCAGTTGTGAAAAAGAAAGTGTTGTATGTTTGTGTTAATCTACTGGTAATAAGCAGTGGTTTTGTTGAAGGACGTGCCGTTGATGCCTTTTAATGAGCCATCCAGAAGGTGGTGAATTATTTACTGTTTTGTTGGCAGGAGCTCTGGGCAGGGATGAAAGCCCTCGCTAGCCTGGCACCCCAGGAGACCTGAAGGGGGCAGGGAAAACTACTAGCAGAGCCTGCCCTCCACCACACTGGGTGCTAAAAGCTACAGCAGTTCGGAGCTGTTTAGCAGGCTAACAGCAGTTTGTTCATTAGCGGCCTCTTGCTGGCTGACAACACCCCAGTCAGAGTTAGTTAAAAACCGGGCCAACAGTTTTGCAGGTGGCCCCACGGCTCACGGGAGGAGAGGAATCATTAGGACACTTGGGAACCAGCATCTAATGGTTGTGAACTCAGTGGCGTCAGTTCAGAAAAAGCTAAGGTATGGCAACATGACTGGTGTCTTGCACGCGCGACACCAGTCATGTTGCCATACCTTAGCAACAGGCATGATACATTTATTTATACATTCTATTGTTTTCCCCCGTTTCTACGGTTTCTTGGCTGGATATGGCAGCCTGGAACGGTTGTTCAAGTGCAGCTAAACTTGGCATGTTAGTAAATGTGCCACAATTAACTCATACAGTGCCCCGGGCCACAAGTGGCCGCTAGAGTGCCAGAAATATCTGTATATGCCTTCGCTCTAGCTACCGTAGAAGAAGACAGTACTGCCTTGTGTTTTCACTGCAGCCGCTGCTATGGGGGACTAGAGGAGGAAGTTGGCTAACACTTAGCCATTCACTGTTTTATTTTTTAGAAGCCCGATCTAAAGCTATTTCAGTCGCAAAGAAAACGTTCTGGTTGGTCACAAATCAGAAATCAGAGAAAACACTCTCTAAAGATGTGACTTATTATTGGAGTGGGCGGCCCGATGCGGCCGCGTTGCGCGATTACGGCCCGTGGATGGCCGAGTGGGGCCCGGGCCATGGATGGAAATTTAGACCGGGGCTTCGTTGAGGCCTCCGATTAATTAATTCATTTTATTAAATATCCCGGACTAGTCCGGGATAGGCACCCTGGAATACGTCGCGCCGCCGACAGTATAGATTGAGTTTTTTTTGGGGGGCTCTAAACTTTATTTTAAACCATTTTCAATGGAATAAATCGTCGGACCATCTAGCGTCTCTCGTTGGTAGGCGCTGGACGAGCCAGGACCACCCACGTTGGTCCAAGCAGCTCAGGGTAAGTAAAATAGCAAATAAAATATTGGATTGGATTGAAATAAAGCCGAACTTGTTCAGGATAGGCACGATTAGGGTTAACAATAATTAATGGCACTTGTGCAGCTGACCTGCAGAACCTGGGAATATAGAATTTTGACAAGATGGGGAGAATATAATTATAATACCTTGTTAAAGTGACCATTTAGTAAAATTTTGCATTTGTAGTTATTTTACTTAACAACATAATAGCCAGAACAGGTTAGACAAAGAGGATTTATATTTAAAAGTAACTTTTATTTTCCCCCCTGGACCCAGGGTATGGCAGCTGCCATACCCAATTGACGCACCTGGGTGAGCTCTGGCTGCAATAATGGAATAATAGGTGTTCTCCTAATCCTATGCATGTAAAACTTACTGTTTTTGGTTCTTTGAATTATATTAAATATACTGTAAAGATCCATATAGAGAGATATTGATGTGATCATGTGACTGTGCAGTGACAAAAATAAATAAAGTAAGCATCTGAGTAATGATACGTACAGTATAAAAATGATATGTATGGCCTACTTGTGCACAAAGCGCAAGTTGGCACCTTGACAGAGTTCAGTTCTAGTTTAAGCTTCAGTCTGTTCTTCCTCCTGCTGTCTTCTGTCCCTGGGCGGTTGGTATCCGCCGGCTGGGGGGGGGGGGGGGGGGGGGTTATTGTATATCTCCCTGCTCTTATGGTTGTCTAATTGTGCTGAGCAGGGAGAAAATGCAGCAGAGACAGAACACCAAGATACTGTCAATATTATGTCCACACTTGTATACTCATTCTATAATAAAATATTGGTTCAGTCTATTTGTGGGTTATCTAACTGAATTGAAATTATGTTGGAGTACCAGCCTGCCAAACTATGAACAATCATACATTCAGGGCCAGTCCTAGAGATGGCCACCCTAAATAAGAATATCTCTATAATGAGATCTTTCAGATGAAAATCCACCTGCCACATCAAAAAGTTAGATTTTTAATTAAATGTGTGATAGCAAAGTTTGAATAGTTATCCAGGTATTTTAATTTTCCCCTCTGCGCTCAAATGCCATAATCTTCATCTCAGAAACTGTCAGCACATCAAGATTTCACCTCGCGCAACAACACCGACTGCAGGGTTGGGAAATTAAACCTGCCTTTCATTGTGATCCTCAAGGCCCGTGACAGTCCAATAAACTGCACCTTTGTGTGCTCAACGCTCTGTTGTTAACTCATCTAGTGCCGTTTGCGTGATGTCACGCAATAAGTACTAGAGTACTTACAGTGCCGAATGCGTGATGTCGCGCAAAAAGTAATAAATTACTGTAACGTTGAGTACATTACCGAGTAGAATGGCCGGATGTCCGGAGACGAAAATCCGCGCTGATTTGTCATCATCACGGCTCCACGAGCACACAATAGTCATCCCATAACATTGAGGTGGACGGCCGATCTCATCTTTAATGTCCATTATCTCAAAACAACACTTTAGAAGCGAAGATGGAGGCAGATGCTCGCTTATATAACACATGTATAAACGCTCCATTGCAATCCAGCATGGCACCACGTAAACAATGATCGGTTCCGGCGCACGACCCGATGACGTCAGACCGGAAGTGATCACGCTGTGGCACTTCTGGCTTTCAAAATAAGAGAGTGCAAGCGGATGGAGCCTGCGTGAGGCACTCTGGACATCATTGCGACCGAAAATCGCGGGCACAAAATGAGTTAACAAGTCTGCAGTTACATGTCATTGCCTTTAGCGAGCAATGTTCTTTTTTTCCTGTCATATGCAAGCCCTGCTAGATCAGCTCTCAGAATAGCCTTTAATTGAGTGCTGGAGGGCAATAATGTGACTATAGTCTGCATAAACATCAACATTTCGGTCAAATAACAGGACATTTTATAGATATTCGCCTTCAGTGGAAATACTGCAGAGGAAAAGGGAGTTCTAATATTACAGCTTAGTTGGTGTTCCAAGGGTACAGCATCTTTATTGCAGAAACATCATTTTACGTTATAGGATGTTGTATTAGAGAAGCAAATCCTAACCTAAGCAAAACTAACATGACGAGTTCTACACACCCTGCAGTACTTATCTTTAGGTTAGTACTAGTAGATCGATGTTTGAAAATCCTAAATACACAATTCAACATTATACAAAATTGCCTTTGTTGTCTACACGCACACGCTCACACACACGCACACGCACACGCACACAATACATGCTAAGATGTCCAGTCAACATTATTTTGTTTTGAAGGTACTGTAGAACATGGCAGTGGGACAGCAACAGGGTTATCCTAAACTTAAGTTATTTATTTTGGATTCTTGAGAGCTAATACTTATAGCTCGTTCCCCACTAAGGACCACAAAACAAGCTGTAAGCTTTTTTGAGTTATCCTTTTGATTATGGTGGGTCAGATGTCTGTTACCTGTGACATTATGATGTTGTATTTCATGATCAATAAAGATATCAATCAATCAATCCTATGATCAAGGTTAGTTCATAGGAAAATAAACCTACTAACTGTTGGCTATTTTCCTAAATCAGGTCCTAACTCAAATTACCATAACAGACAAATACAATAATTGTGGGCCCGCCTGAAAGGCGAGACCCACTATGTTATCTTCATTATTTATTTATTTATCAAGTTCCGCCACGATAGTACAAAGCCAATGAGGTGCAATTGGAAATTGGCGGGAAAACATCTGGGAGTGGTGTTAGCTGGAGTATTGGTTGAGCATCACATGACAGTTAGCACGCTGCAGAATATAGTCACGAGCGAGCCCACAATGTTTCGTAGGAACAGTATTTCTAGTTCTTATTTCTAACACATTCCCTGGTCTATCTGTATTATTTCCGTACCCGCTCTCCTGCTCTTCAATGCCAACCTGCATTTTGTTCCTCATATGCTATGCCTCATATACGTTTATGTACTTTCATCTTGCATTACTTAATAATTTATAAGATATGATAATAAACACCAGTGAGTTACCTGGGGAGCCTCTCTATTCCCTCTTCTGTTGGTTTGCATGGACCATTTATCTGGAGATCGACTCTCTCTCTCTCTCTCTCTCTCTCTCTCGCTCTCTCTCTCTGTCACTGCTGTTCTACCACTCTCTGCTTCTCGCCTTGATGCCTGTATGGTGTCCTCCAGAGCATGTAAATCTCACCAGTAAATATTTCATCAGGGGTTGAGTAGGGTTTCCCCTTCTCCTGCGAGGTTAATGGAATTCTAAGCATGTCGTTGCCATCAGGATTACTTTAATTAAATCAGGAGGGGAAGCTCACAGCGTAGGCTTGCATTTGCTCACTTACACAGCGCTGCGCTTTTCAATGATGAAGAGGAGAGGCTGCTGAGATAATAGATAGGAGAGTGAATAGAGACAGCACTCAGAATAGATGTAAGCATATTTTGTCTCTAAGTAAGTTATGAGAAACCCTTGGCTAATGGTAATTTCCTGTAGCAACAGAGAGCTACAGGGATAACGTCTTTTTGAAGGCCAATCTGGAGGATACTCCCATGCCATGGTTCCCACCACAGACATTCAATTAAATTTTACATCAAAAGGAAATCAAGAAAATACTTTTTAAAGAATGCATAGAGAAAAGGCTTCAAAATTCATGGTCGCCATAATAACTGCCATAGTTTATGTTGCAAAACAAAAACAAAAAAACTTGAAACCTGGAGAAGTGTTTCACAAGATGCTAGATGTTGCTTCACAGAAAGACATCTTGAACACAAGAGACATTTGAATATGCATTTAACATTGACAACATAACAGCTTAAAAAGACTTCTAAGAGCTAGAGTTCAACGGCTTGATGGGCTAGAGCTAGAACAAACAATAGCTTCAAGTGGTTTGAATTGCACTTTGGCACGCAGAGTCCTCTTCCTGTTGAACAGATTGCATCGTGTTATCATAGGTTGCAACACACTCACTTTTGAGTCCTGCTCCACCGTGATGAACAATTGTACAGGCTATTAGTATGGCTCCAGTGAACAACCATGAATTTGTGAGTACAGAAACGGCTGAGAGGTGAGTCCTGTTTTCTCTTTGGGACCTTCGCGTGACAGATTCTCCTGAAGGCTAAAAAAAAAACACTAACTGTAAACCTGAGATATGACAAGAAGAGAATGCTAATCCCCATAAAATCCCCTCTGGTTATTCATTTTCAAGGCCACACAAAGGTGAGCGGAATGAGTTGAGAGGAAGCTATTTGTGGGGGGATATTCAAGAGATGTTATATTAACTGAGAATAATCCAATAGAGACTGTTTTAATTTCTAAATGTCCCACAGCAGGGACCCACAATTAATTGTTCCTTTTGCAGACCCCTTGAGACAGACAGAAAGGAACATCAGAAGAATCAAAAAAATACTGCATAATAATTACACAAGTGAAGAGTATGCTATGGAGAGGGAATCTCAGCGGCCAAGGATGATCTGAGGTTAATGGCAGTGAGTTGACCCGAGGTTGAGGGGAATAGTAGAGGAACAGCAGGGATCCATGAACGGTGTGTACATGAAATGCATGTTTTTTTATCACGTGTATTTCGATGACCCCTGTTGTCATCATGGCTTTGCTACTGTATGTGATTCACCTGTCTCTGCAGGGGCTCATTAGTGTGACCTGGATATCCTGAGACACCCGGTGTGTTTATGTTTCTATAGGTTCTATAACTACCACTCGCTAGTGGTGGGAAAAGTACTCTTTTTAGTTAAAGGCCCGCTGACACACCCCAAAATTATAATAGCATGATACAGTAGGTCACGTGGTCTCTCTGAAAACGGTCTGAAACAGTCTGAAACTCATGTCACAGTGTAATCTGCCCCTTGCCCCCCAACAACATCTGACCAGTACAGTAAGTAGTCTAAGGCAGGAGCCTATCTCCTGTTTCTAATTGTAGTGGAGTAAAAGTACAATATAGAATCTGAGATGTAGTGGAGTAGAAGTAAAAATATTGGAAATTTCCATTTCTACTCTCTCTGCAATCAATCTTGAAGGTTTACACCAGGGGTTTTCAAAGTGGGTGGCGGGGCACCCTGGGGTGCCGCGACGGCAGTCCAGGGGTGCCGCAAGATCATTTGATAATATTTGGGATTTATTTGAACACTTAAACAAATATTTGGTGTCATTTTAAACTTGAAGTACAGTTATTTTCAGTAAGTTTTAACCAAAATGGTAATTGGTAATTGGTAATGGTAATTATCTCAATGTTTTCCTTGCAACATAATCCCTAAAATGACATGAATATAAGGTACTGGGAGTGAAAATGATGAATGTCATGTAGGTAATAATATAATATAATGTAGGGGTACCTCGGATGAAAAAGATATTTATAGGGGTGCCCTGAGCCAAAAAAGATTGTGAACCACTGGTTTACACTTTACATCATCCAAAGGATAAGACCCTTCCTCACCAAGGAGTCCAGCTCCAGCTCCTAATCCAGGCTTCATCTCCAGGCTTGACTATTGCAAATCCCTCCTTAATGGCCCCCTGCATGCTCACTGAAGCCCCTTCAAATGATCCAAATTGCTGCAGCAAGCATGGCCTTCAAACCCCATTTTGTGCCCACTTCAATGGCTCAGTACAAAACACCAGCGATGGCTTACAAGGCAATCAAGGGCATGGCAACCCTGAACCAATTCAGGACAAACACTTAGATCAGTGAACACAGGCAGCCTGTTCGAACCTTCCGTCCATAACACCCTGGCCGACACTCCACACATCCTAGACTACTCTCCCTCCTGGCTTCCAAGCTATGGAATAAGATCCCCTTCCAATCAAAACTGCAGACTCACTACCAAATTTGCACCACAGTGTGAAAGTTCACCTTTTCAGTTTTCATCCCATCAGTCCTATCCCCTTGTGTCCCTTCTTGACACTCCTTTGATAGATGCTGCAGAAATACTCTATGTTGGATACTTGTTCACTTTTTGTTATTTTGACTAGATTTTGCTTGACCACAAATGTTTTAAGAATGCAATTTAGATGTTTTGTTTAGACGGATGCTTTGTTTGCGGCTTTTCCTGGTATCCTAGTTTATTTGAAGCGCTACATTGTTCTCTTTGCTCTGTACTTATGTGATTATTTAGTTGTCAAACACATCAACCACACAGTGGTTGTGACAATGCCTCACAGAAACTCAACTCCCTCGCTTGAATAGAACTGACTGTACTCTAGTACTTAATATGTGAGCTCTGATGTGGGGGCAATTTTGACTTTTTTGAATTTTAGTTCAATACGTACAACAATCCTTTAATTTTCCTTAAAGGACAACTTTGTTTTTGTACAACAAGGGTTCATATTTTAGATTGTAATTAGAGAAAAGAAAAAGTGAGTGTTAAAATGTTTTCATTTGCTTCGTTCTATTGTTTTATCGCGTTTACCGTGCTAAAATGTGGGGCATACGTACGCATGGGGGCATGCGTACAAGTGGCTAAATATGTCTTTTTAGACACAATAAGCCAGCAGTTTCTTTATTGCTATTTACAGTAACACTTCTAGCCCCCATAAGTCACATCCAACCATGAAAGGTTGCGTTGTATCTTGGGAATGGGCTTATTCTGTGTAAAATGACATATTTAGCCACTTGTACGCATGCCCCCAACCACTGAAATAAGAATCTCTAAAAAAATAGAAAGAAGTAAATGAAATAATTTTAACACTCATATTTTATATTCTTTAATTACAATCTAAAATATCGTTGTCAGGTGAAAACCTGTATGTCCAAAACCGTTTGTTTTGTATTTATCATTTTTAACATGATTTAAACTAGTGAAAACAGCCAATCTACAAGCACAAAAGGTGCGAGGCGTTGTGTGCTTGTAGATCAGCTGTTTTCACTACTTTTGAGCGATGGCCATATGATGAAGCAGTGCTTTACTTTGCAAAAGAATTTACAAATTTGAAACTTGGAGATACGAGGTTTCTGCCCGACAACGACGATGTGAACCCTTGTTGTAAAAAACTAAAGTTGTCCTTTAAAAGGCGTGGCCCTCTGCTCCCACGACTGCTTTCCATACCTCAGTCCTATCAGTTCCATGCAGTCCCTTCATCAGCCCTGCAGTTCCCTCCCTTCCGGCCTGCCCATCACCTGCTTCCACTTTCCTCATCGGCTTACTTAAGACTGGACTCTTTCCCCTTACTTGTTGCCAGACTATGTTTCTGTCTTGGCTCCCTAGTCCTTTGTTATTTGCATTCTCGTGTTTCTGTCTTATAATTTGCTCTGCTCCATGTATTTTTTGACCTTTTGCCAGTCATTGGGATTTTGGATTCTTGCCTGTTCCCTAGCTGGACTTCTTTGCCAGCTGTGCACTACATCTTTGGCCTCTGCCTACTTTACTTAAAACGCTGTAAGCCTGTCCTTCTTGACTTGTTTTGCTCTGTAATAAACCCATTTTACTTGCACTTTCTCTGCCTATCATCATTTGCACTTGGGTCCTATACTCCCACAACAACTCCGTATGGCAGTGTCCTAACTTCTACCTTTCAACTATATGTACAAATTATTGATTTAACATTAAAGAAGGAGCAAGATATTCCTTATGCACTACTGCTTTGCAGTGATGATCTGTTTTAGTGGTGCTTTCAGATTATCCTGCTAAGTTAGTAAGTACTGTAATAGTCAAAGGAACAAGACTGTGCACAGGGGAACTGAATAAGCCATTATAAAAATGGG
>NC_137824.1:30102893-30130393 GCF_963921795.1 Nannobrachium achirus | reverse complement strand
ACACACACACACACACACACACACACACACACACACACACACACACACACACACACACACACACACAGTCACAACACATGTGTTCACGCACACCCAACACATTTTACACAAACTGATTGGATTCTGGAGTGAATCTCTCTGACAGCTCCCTGTCAGCATTATGCGTGCACAGGGTGACTTCTGTCTCTCTCTGCAGACCATTTGCCGTCTCCCATCCTCATTTTCTACAGTGTCTTTCCTTCTGTTCCTCTCCTTCTCTCATTCCGTGTGTCACTCAACAGTATAGTTGGCTGGTTGGCCCTCTCCTTAATTTTTTTCTCACATAATCTCAGCAGATTGTCCCTCCTCGTGGAGACACGCACGCACGCACGCACACACGCACGCACGCACGCACGCACACACGCACGCACGAGCCTACAGTAAGTACTCATTTCCACCATGGCCAACACAGCCAAAAGAATAGCAGATTTGACATTTCAGGCAACTTTTGAGGTCCTTGGTCTCTGCATAGTGCATACCATGCATTGTCTACATATGTGTACACATGTCTATCATTTTAATCAGGGCCATAAATTGGATATCTTAGTTATATTAAAGAAATAAAGGTCCTGTACCTGAGTCAGTCATTATTTTAGTCCGGAACACTATCACGTCAAAGTATAGATTTAACCTTCTATTGCATAAATGGAATACAGTTAATCTTGGCGTTAAAGGGCTCCACGTTCAGAGATGTTCCCTGAATTTTGTGCATGCTTTTTGAGCATGCTAAGCAAAACCAGGGAACACAAAGCAATACCCCCCATAGGGATACAATGGCAGAACAAACCAAGCATAGGTAGAGAAAGCAAGCCGTATTTAAAGAAAGGATTGAGAGCTTGGATTGGAGTATGGCAGTCATGTGACATAATGACCAGCAGATACGAGAATGAGGAATGAGAACAGAGCTGACTGACAGCTGGGCGGGGGACTCCCGTGTCCTGCATAAACTAACGTGTTGCTTCAATTATACTGTATTAACCCTGTATTGCAGACAAAAAATACATCTCAAAACTGTTGCCTTTGAAATTAAATTTGCTATATTTTATGTAACCCCAAATTAATCAAACAATTTCATCACTCAGTTCACTTCCAAATCACAAATGAATCAAAAATATCAAACCCTAATCTTTTGTCCCTTCTTCATTTCATAAGAGTAATGTTCCTATAAAGTTCCTTGAATTATTCCAATTTAAATATATTCCAAACTAATCCAGTAATATCCAACAAAAACTAAACAGCTTCTGTCTGTCCAAAAATCAAGTAAATCCAAAAAGAAAAATAGCAATGCATTGCATAAAATGAAAAGATGTATTACTCTCACCCAACTTCTATGTCAGGAGGCTTCAGGAGATTCCTTTGTTCCTTTAATCTGCTTCATTTCATAATATCCACCATCAGAATATCTTTTTAATTTCAACCAGGCTTCCCTTATTCAGGTATTAAACTTTATTGGGAACAATATTCAATAGTTTAACGTTTTGATTTGGATTACAGTATAGGATTTAAAGAGTCTCTTTGTCAAACCACACCAAACTCTTTCACACCCAAAATGGAAACATCACTTCCTGGGACTTTTATAACTGTTCCTGGTACCTCACTTCCTGTTCCTGGAACCTTTCAAGGTATATTAAAAAAAAATTATGGACACGGACACCCACGTCAATTTCCCTATCATGCGATTCCAGCCTGGCAGATGTGTCGCACCATGGCATGGGTGACAAACTGCAGCCGGAAGTACAAAAAGTATTGGTATCAAAATGTACAAAAGTAGAAAGTACTCATTATACAGAATGTCCCATTTCACAAGTTTTCAAATGTGTACAAATATTTTGAAAATAGCAGATCTATAAGCTCACAATGCGTCGCTTCGCGACACATTGTGAGCTTATAGATCGTCTATTTTAAAACGTGCGAAATATATATAGGGCTGATAGTGGCTATAGTGGTTAATGTGAGTTTTGTAATAATAATCAAAATCTACAAAATAACTAGTAACTAAACCTTTAAAATAATTGTTGTGGAATCATCAGTGGCTGCTCTTTACTCCCCCACAACTTTTTCATAGATTCCATATAGTTTAATTGTTTGACAGCACAATGATCAGTATATTTTGGATTCATGTCAATTTGTGTTTTCAGATATTCAACCACTTGAACCGTCATTAGTTAAAGTAGGACTGTCATCTAAAGGGGTACTGTCACTTTAAAAGGTAATCTTGAAATATTAGTTAATATGTTTATGATGTCATTGTGAGAATGCGCAATAATAAGCCAATCATATTAATTGACTGTACTTAGACTAATTACTGTACTGGTCAGCTGTTGTTGGGGGGCAAGGGGCAGATTACACTGTGACATGAGTTTCAGACTATTTCAGACCGTTTTCAGCTAGACCACGTGACCTACTGTATCATACTATTATAATTTCGGGGCGTGTCAACCTTTCACTCTGGACATATAGTCTTCTCTTTTTCTCCTCATCATCAAACCTCTTTGCCGAAAATAGCCGATCTACAAGCTCACAACGCCTCTCAGAATATGGACGCTAGGATTCAAATGGTCAATATAAAAAAGGAGAAAGAAATCACACAAAGATTTGGAGGACCCCCTGTAGTAACTCTGAGGACCCCTGTTGAAGACCCCTGGCCTACAATATTTGGATCCAAGGTGTAGTGGAGTAGAAGTAAAATCATTGTATGGGGGCGGCATAGCTCAGGGGTAGAGAAACCGTCAAAAGGGTTCCTGAAGGGTTCCCAGTTCAAATCCGGGCTCCCCCTGAGTTAATGTCGAAGAGTCCTTGAGCAATACTATGAACCCCTAGGTGAGCAGGTTGGTGCCTTGCATGGTTTCCTCTGCCATCGGTGTATGAATGTGTGTGTGAATGGGCGAATGTAATGCACAATCTTGGATAAAAGCGCTAAATAAATGCACCGTTTATTGGAACTACTCAAGTAAAGTACAAATACCAAAAAACTGTACTTAAGTACCGTACTTAAGTAAATGAAACACCCAGCCAGGACACTTGACACAGCAAGCGCAGAGGTGGTGATTTCTCTTTAGACCAAACTTCAGATAAAGTTCTAAAGGTGACAAATGAATGGACACTTTCCCTCATCATGCCCTAGCTGCACATTTATACATTAGTTATGTAATGCTCAGCACGTCGTTCACAGACACTTGTGTATGCCTGTGCAAGCATGGGGGATTATTTACTGAAGAATTGTGTCATGAAATATACATAAGGAATCATCAGTGGTTGCTCTTTACTCTGCTCCTTAATCCAAGTCCCTCTCTCACTTTATTAGAACTGTGTTGCCTTCTGGGAAGAGGCCAACTCTTCAGTCTTTTTGGCCCAGGGCTGCTTTTTAACATTTCAACATCATACTGATGTTGCAATGCTCTTTCCAAACTACACAGAGTTGGAAAACAATATAACAGTACATTGAACTGAAACCACATGCAAGATCATTTGCTCTGCACACTTTAAACCTCTCACTGGACAGGCCATGGTGCAACAGAGTAATTTCCCAGAATTAATAGACAACAATTGGACAATTTGGTAGCAAATCAAACTAAAAACCAATTGCATCTTTCTAGTTGACTGATGTTCTTGGTCTGGTACTTTGTCCAGTCCAGACCAGAACAATTTTAATTAGCAGGTTTCTGTACCCCACCCCCAAAACGTCAATGAGGTCCACAATCACAACATCAGAGGCAGCTCCACAAATCATGTCCAACCCAGATTTGGCTCAAACAAAGGGCCATAAAGGAGTGTTTTATCCAATCAATCAATCAATCAATCAATCAATCAATCAATCAATCCCTCAAGCGGCCAGTGGTTTTCTCTCTCCAACGATCAATAATTTGACCCATTCAAAAAGCTTTAATGTGCCTAATCACAAAGGGGGAAGGGCATAGGGAATCAATTTACGATAACAAGATTCATGTTATAAAACAGTTTGATCTTTCTGTCACAGCCATTACAAAATGACTTGGCCATGAAATGAATGTCCATGCTATTAAAGTGTGTTACCTAAAAAATGAGAAAACCATGATCTATGCCTGATTGATCATTATGGTATAATTTTAGAAGGAGTCAGTCTGTCTTGAATTTTAATAACTGAATGAACCTGTATGGGGTCTGAATGTCAGGTGAGGTAAGGTGCTAAGATATTACAAGAGCATATCTTTGTACAGCAGTAATAAATAGGCTGTCTGTCTGTCTGTCTGTCTGTCTGTCTGTCTGTCTGTCTGTCTGTCTGTCTGTCTGTCTGTCTGTCTGTGGTTGTATTTATACACAAGTATATACATTATGGTATTGAGGGAATGAGCGTGACATCATAATCATACCCGGAAGTTTTTGATTGGTAAAAAAATATATACTTTCTGGCCTTGAGAGCCAAAGTCAAAATATTCAGACTTTCACACATTTTCACGATTTTTCAAAAATAGCAGATACTGTGTACCAGGCTACCAGCCGTGCTGTGAGCTTGTATATCTGCTATTTTTTAATAGTTAAAGCATAAAATATAGTGGTTAAAGGAATAATGTATAACAGACAGTGATGAAACAGCTGATCTCAGATGAACCATATTAGCAATGCGCTGATCTGATGAACCTATATTTTTTATATATAAATCCTGCCACTATACGCTGAATGTCTTCTGTAAGGAGGATAATGGTGTTACCAGTGCCCAGTGCAATCTTTCTGTATTAGATTAAACAAGCACATAATCAGTGATGAAGTGCAACCAGCCCATGGTCTGTGCTTGAAAGTTTTGGACAGACAGATTGACTCCAGACCAACACACAAAGAGTGGCTTATACTGTTCTGTACTTTCTGTGTGTGGTCACGGTTGATTACAATGAATGTTGGTTCAGCAGAAGGACATAATGGAAACAGGGGGCAGTTTCTTAAAGCCTGGCCATCGGGCTGCTGAACAGGCGCTGGGCCATGCATGTTGCCATGTCAGTCTTGGCGACATCGGTGTCACACTTTATGTATATCTGACTGTGAATATAAATTACATGACTGTGAATATACTCTGTTCTCACACATTTCATACATATTTGATATCCTTATTTTTATGAATTCTTCATGGCCTGGCTCCACAGCAGGCTAGCCATCCTAAGAGGATGATTCTGTGTATCTGCTTGTGCGTCTGGACTGGAGCTAATCTCGCAAAGGGCTTTTACAGTCATTTTAATTAAAAAAATGGACTTCAATGGGGCTCGGATCAGGCTGAAACGGTGCCCAAATTTGGTGTCACTAAAGGTTCAGGCCGCGTATCGCGTTCGTTTATGGTTGTGTCTGAGTCATAGTGACGTGGCCGTGGTCTGTCTGCTCGTCCTCCCATTAGCCAATTTTAATATATGTGTGTTGTATTGTATGTAATGTGTGTTTGTATTGTAATTAATGTTTTACGCATGTGTTTTTGTACTGTATGTAATGTTCACTTATGTGTCTAGGACCCCCTCTAAAATGAGATGCTGCATCTCAATGGGCTATCCTCTCAATAAATTCTGACAAAATCATGGGTATATTAATGTAAGGTTTTATTAATGTAAGGTTTTCTCAAATACCAAAAAAAAAGAAAAAAGAAAAAAAGAAAATTAGAAGGAAAAAGGTTTTTCCAGGACATTGAAATCTCGGCCTGTCCTCCACCCTCTGCCAGGACACCTCAGTAGGGGTGGGGGGGTGCATCGTGGGGGGGTGCATCGGAGCACCCTGGACGCTTTAGCATTCCATGGCTGTGTGTTGGCTGAACTTGGCTCTGACAGCTTCACCTGGCCATGGACTGACTTTTCTGCTCAGCCGGGAGTGGTAGGGTATGGACAAAAAAAACATGGGGGTGGGGGATTGCCAAAGCGGAGACAGATAATGTATATTTCATCATTCTATGGTGGCCACATGTATTTTTAACATTGCAGGTAGACTCATGTCATTGCTGCTACGTTGCCAAGGCCTGGGATGAATATTGTTTTCACAACCTCGCACCATTTCAGGAATCAGAATTTAGTATTCATCACCGGAGCAAGCTCCAGGCATTCTTTCTAGTGCCATATGGTAAACAATGGTTGATATCCAGCTTACTCCCACAGCTGTGTTCTGTATGCCAGTGGGGAGACTGTCTGGAAATAAACAGAATCGCCAAGCACATCCAAGAATATGAATACAATATTACACCATGAAATATAAAATCATTATGCAATGCAATGCAATGCAATGCAACGCAATACAATACAATACAATACAATACAATACAATACAATACAATACAATACAATACAATACAATTTAGGGCAAAAATACTGATCTTGTATTGTTTACAATGTTGTGTATATTTAGGGCAAGCCGCAATACTATGATCTTGTGTGATCTCATGAACCATCCAGACCTTAAGTCATTTGTACAAGGTCTGCTTCATAGCGCTACGATCAAAACTGAACGTGGAGAAGCAGTGTGGAGGTTTTATGCACAAACTTCCAGTAAACTGCAGATATGTTCTATAACTCCTTCTGTTGAAATGTTCAATACATGGTCCTTGGGACTGACCATGCAACAGGACTGACCAACCATGCAATACAACACCATGTAATGCAATACAATCATTAGTGTGATTGCTATAGGCAGACTATATTTTTAGGTCCGAGAACCTTTATGCTACCTAAAGTAAATCTGTTTTCTGTTAACCTTTTCCTGTCACCTAAAGTAAACCTGTTTTCATTTAACTTTTCTGTAATTTGAGTTCAATGGACATTTACTGTAACCTTTTCTGTAACCACCCTAAGTCCACTGAGTTCAATGAATTGCATCTTTCTAGTTTATATTATATTGTTACCATTTTTACTTGTGTTTTGTTTCATCGGCTTGTTTTCTTTACAGGTAAAATGACCTTTCATTTTGGCTGGGCAAAGTTTCAAAGAATAGATCACAGATCTGCACATGTGATCATGCTCTTTGGCAGAAAACACGGACACAGTGCTAGAGAGCAGTGAGAGCCTCTGTTCTGGCTCACAGGAGCTGCTGTCCTCTGTTATGTGGGATTATGATCTCTGTGAGATGTCAACAGGAGTTAATGAATATCCCCTCTCACAAAGCCAGGGTAATCCTGCCAACAAAATGACCCGGTCAACGGCGGTCATTGATAAGATCTGCCATAATACCAGGGGGAGGGAGACCACATGCATTCAGTTCTCATCCATGGATGGATGGATGAATGGACAGACAGACGGATGGACGGACAGATGGGTTGGTGGATGGTAGGTAGGTAAGTATGTAAAAGTGAAAAAGGGTTTTATAGATATTTAACCAATACAAAATATTAACACGAGTTTGTAACTATAAGTGACCTGGATCCATTGGAACACAGGTTATTTTTTCCATTTTCTGAAAGGTAACAGTTTTGGACATACAAAGTTTCCACCTGACAGCACCGAAATACCGTATAATATAATTGTATTCATTAAACTAAGCCCCAGAATGAAACATTGAAAATGTTTTGTACCAAGGAGCAGACAGGAGTATTCTGTCACACATGCATGGTTGTGAGCGCGGTAACATAAAAAAGCAATGATAAATAAAGTTTGAAGGTGCTTCATTAAAATGGTGCTCAATACTAAGTTGTTAAACATGCATCATAATGACTTAAAAGAATAAATCCAAAAGACGAAGAATGCTGTCAGGCTCAGTGTGTGGGTGGGAAGTCCATTAAGCATAAGGCATGACTCCATCGCGGCTCACTTCATCAAACAGACGTGGATCTACAGCAGCAAATCAGCCTCTTTGTGAAATCGATCCCGGGTCTGAATTTTGTCCTTTGACTGTCATTTTGTCAATGCAATCAAGCCACTAACCAGACGCTAATGTCACCATTCAGGATCGATGGTGGTCATTGACATGCCATATGGGTAGACTGTAGCTCAGTGGAAAAACACATGAAGACACATCCACAGACACTTTTACAGAGGAGGATGGCTCCTCTGGGAACAAACAGGGAAGGAGGATGGCTGATTGTTGTCAGGTATTATATAGGCTACACGTTCATCATTATTGCAGATGGGAAATAATCTAGTGTGTCAAAGCAAGTTATTAGTTTAAAAATGATTCTAAGGAGGGGTTATTTTTTATACTATAAACGTAACGGTCATAGAGATATCCATTTGTGTGTGATGCCAATTAAGGTTATCTATCTATCTATCTATCCATCCATCCATCCATCCATCCACCCACCCACCCACACTACAGTATCTATCTGTCTGTCTGTTAACATAGACTACATTCCAAATTACTAATAGGCTAAATTACCAAAATGTGTGTTTGTACGTTGAGCTCAAAATACTTTGAAGCATTTGGGGTTCAGGTGCCTTGCTCAAAGGCCTCTCGACAGTCAATTATGGGGAGGGGAGTAGTAGTTAAAGTAGTAAAGGATTAAGTGACTAAACTTTTACATTCTGCATTTTTCAGAGTACCCTCTCAATCATCTGCATGTATGGGCTGACTGGAGAACAGCAGATGACTTAAAGGACAACTCCGCCCTAAATAACATCTTAGGTTTATTTTCCTAATTATATTGGTCCAAAATTACTGCCCATGGGGTCTATTAGGCAGAAATGCCCCTGTTGTCCAGTTTCCCCAGCAGAACCCAGCAGCTTTCATAGCATAGAGTGGAGCCTATAAGCCTATCACCTTTACACTATTTGTTGCAGTCAAAAATGATTTTATTTTTCATGAATGTGTTACTAGTTGTCATTACAAACACATCCATGCCTTGGTTGTCCCATCAAGCCGCAACAGTCTCATAAATCATGTTTTGGGGTGAGCATTCTGCACAACTGCCAATCAAAGTGACTGTACTGGCCAATCACAGCACGACTTTTCCGGGACTTGGCAAAACACTTAACAGCCTAACATCTGTTTTGCGCAGTGGGTGGTGGCTTGTATGGGACAACCAAGGCATGGATGTCTTTGTAATGACAACACATTCATGAAAAAGTAAATCACTTTTGACTGCAACAAATGGTGTAAAAGCAATAGGCTTATGGGCTCCACTCTATGCTATGGGGGCTGCTGGGGAAACCAGACAACAAGGACATTTCTGTCTAATAGACCCCATGGACAGTAATTTTGGAACATTATAAGTAGGAAAATGAGCCTAGATGTTATTTAGAGCGGAGTTGTCCTTTAATGTGCACCAAAAGTTGTGTTGTCGTGCTAGAAGTACTAAAATTGTGGTAGATGAAGGAGAAATTCAACCCCCTTTTATCACTATCAAGCCAGTAGACTTTCCGCATTTTGAGCACAATTACCATCCTGATGTAGCTTTTTATCTTTACCCTTAGGAAGGAGTGACTGTTCTCTTCAACAAGCAGTTCATCTCTGTGTGCTGCCTCGCCTGTCAACTGAGCCGCCATGTGGAGGATGATCAGAGGTTGGCTGCTTCACAGCCTGTCAGATGGTAAAAGTGAATCCTTCAGAGGAAAATCGCTGGCTTTGTCCTACTTATCTCCCAAATCTAATACTAATGCACTGTCAATTTTATTTCCCCTCAGTTTATCGATTCAACTTTTAATTTTTTTTAATGGTGTTCTGTGTTGCATTATTTATTGCATTAATTATAAAAGTGTCTCTTTTTGGATTCTTTTTGTGGATTGCTTTTGTTGTTCCCAGCAAGCACGGTCAGGACCTGGACCAATCAGTGATGTCTCGATTGGGGCCAGATCAAACCATGACTAGTCAGATCTGGCCTAGAATATCACCTGATTTCAACAAACATAAATCCTGCCCATGAAAACGGACGTCATGGATTAATCAGAGAGGGTCCGATCAAGGCCAGATACATCATAACTAATCAAATATGTCCCAGAATATAACCTTACATGGTCATATTTCAACTAACATTACAAAGAATAACAATAATCCTATAGTCCATATGATGTCCTGGTAATGACGTCAAGATCATCCCCATAGGGCTGTGATCTGGCCTAGTTCTGAACGTCACCAGAGTCACCAGAGGACGTTATTACCAGTAAGACTCCCTAATCGGGAGATAAGCGACCGTTGGTCGCTTATCTCCACAAATAGGCCAAAAGTTTGTTTTACCAATTATTACACTCTATGTGAACATTTACATCAACAAATCCCAAGTACTATGCAGAACAACCCATTTCAAGTTTTTAATGTACAACAATATTTAGAAAATAGGTCTACAAGCTCACAATGCTACGCATTGTCCTCGTCCCTTATATTCCCATAGGTTATATGGAGATCTCAGTGTTTGTCAGTCCTTGTTCATTTATGCCCATATATGGACATCTCTATATCTACTGTAACAATCCTTGTCCCTTTATGCCCGGAGATCTCTTAACTGTAAAGGCCCATTCCCACTGGGCCAGATAACAGATATCTGGAGATATTTCTCCAGATATTTCTCCATGCAAAGTGGATGGTAGATACAGATAAAAAAATGTTTTGCCACAGATAAAAGTATCTGTGGCAAATATCTGTGGTATATATTTTTTTTATCTGTATCTACCATCCACTTTGAATGGAAAAATATCTGGAAAAATATCTCCAGATATCTGTTATCTGGCCCAGTGGGAATGGGCCTTAAGTCCTTGTCCCTTTTATGCCCATATATGGATATTCCTGATGTCATCAGTATATGAACATATATGGGCTTTCTGATATGCCCATATATGGAGATCTCTTAACTGTAAGCCCTTGTCCCTTTTATGCCCATATATGGATATCCCTGATGTCATCCGTATATGCCCATATATGGGCTTTCTAATATGCCCATATATGGAGATCTCTGTATCTCCATATTATATATGGGTATAAAAGGATACTTCAGGTCTGACATCAGGTTTGTTTATATTGGGTTGCTAGGTTTGACATCACAAACTCCATGGGCCATCTGACCTAGAAATCTATATTTGGGCATAGATGACTCATCGTGACCTCATCATGATTTCAATCGCTATAAAAGGACTCTCAGTGACATACACTCTCCACAGATAAAGCAGTCAACCAGCCTACCAGTCAACCCATTCTTTGATTACTTTGTACAACTAGATTAACTTTTCAATGGCATCCCCACTGGAATTGACCGAAATGTACGACAGACAATGCCGGTCTTATACCAGGAAAGAAGCATTTCTTCGACTCAGACCTTATCGCCAGGGTTGGCTTATAGCAGCTGTCGGTAGATAATGCCGGTCTTATATAAGGGTCATTTGTGTACGGTGTGATTTGCCATGGTTACTCATTGAAGTTGAATCTCCATATATGGAGATAACCTACGCATCACACTAAGTCTGACCTCACCAGCCCATATTTGGGCATGAGCAACTTATGTCTCCATATATGGAGATATGATGACATCACACAGTCCTCAGCCGATGATGTGGCGTGATGTCATACAATACACAAACGAGCCCAGATATGAGCAGGGCAAAGGTGTGACGTGTGACGTGTGACCGACCGACCGACCGACCGACCGACCGACCGACCGACCGACCGACCGACCGACCGACCGACGGCCGGTGGAGGTTTTGATACCGTCATACGGGTAGCCATAGTTACACCTGGAATGTTGAATCTCCATATATGGAGATAACCTTCTCACCAGGGAAGAGAGCATTGCCTGGAATGTTGAATCTCCATATATGGAGATAACCTACGCATCACACAAAGTCTGACCTCACCAGCCCATACTTGGGCATGGACGACTTATATCTCCATATACGGAGATGGCCATATATGGAGATACGATGACATCACAGAGTCCACAGCTGATGATGTGGCGTGATGTCATACAATAAACAAACAAGCCCTATATACTGATGCGATACGATGACATCACAGAGTCCACAGCTGATGATGTGGCGTGATGTCATACAATAAATAAACAAGCCCTATATACTGATGCGGAGATATGAGCAGGGCAAAGGTGTGACGTGTGACGTGTGACCGACCGACCGACCGACCGACCGACCGACCGACCGACCGACCGACGGACGGCCGGTGGAGGTTTTCATAGTAAACTGCTCCCTGACGGTCGCAATAACGTCATCATGACGTCATTTGGCTAGTTTTATGATTAAACTAAATATCTCAAGAACAGATGTATTGCAAAACAGAGAGGGCGCTGTTTTTCCCTTTTCTTCTGGCTAGCCAGATTGTGATTGAAAAGACACTGTGGTAAAATTCATTGCAGGAAAAAGAAATAAAATTGGCTTTGCCATGTGGATAGGATTATTCTACATGAAGTTGTGTTTGTGTGTGTGTGTGTGTGTGTGTGTGTGTGTGTGTGTGTGTGTGTGTGTGCGTGCGTGCGTGCGTGCGCGCGTGCGTGCGTGCGTGCGTGTGTGTGTGTGTGTAGTGCCCAAATATGGACATGCTTGATGTCAACTGATATGCTCAAAAGTGTACATGCCTGACCTCACAGTGCTGACATCATACAGTAGATTGCTGATGTCATACACAGCCTCAAAATACTTTGTGCCTATTCCACCCTAGGCTATAACTTGGCCAACTCTGGTCAACAATACAGTATAGGCAGACACACAGACAGAGCTGACATCATACTGCCGTCATAGACTGACCTCGGCTCCAAGTTCTCTGATAAAAGGGAGATGACGATCTACACACAGAGGCACGCACGCACGCACGCACGCACGCACGCACACGCACACGCACACGCACACGCACACGCACACGCACACGCACACACACACACACACACACACACACACACACACACACACACACACACACAATTCAACCGTCCTCTTGCACAGCCATGTCTGTTAAAGGAGTGTCTGTCTGGCTCCTGTTAACATCAGTCTGATGGGTCAGAGGTGGCAGAGGGACAGATCTGTCTCATGCTATGGCAGAGTAAAAATAGGACGGGATATTAAAGTTTGTGTTCTGCTCTGTGGGCTTTTTTTCCCCGGTCTTTTTATTGGGCCTGTGGGTCGTCTCTCTGACACCTTACACCATATTTCATTAAGACCTGGATGTGTTTGTACAACCCCTGACCTGATTGAAAGCAGGCAGCAGAGATGGAAACAAACATTACAGCCAAGGATAGAAAGAATACAAATGACAGTGGCTTACATTTCTATTCTTCTGCTATACGTTATGAACCATCCAGACCTCTCAGGTCATCTGGGACAGGTCTGTCCTTCCTGTCCCCAGAATCTCAACTAAAGTGGAGTATAGCAGCATTCAATTTAGATGCACCACATGAAATGTAATCCCAGAAACTTTCAGGTCTATACTTTTATGTTTGCTGCTTTTATTTCTTTTAGGTTTTTGATTCATTTCTTGTGCTAACTGCAACTTTATTCTCATATTTTGATGTTCTTGACAGAACCGGCATCGTTCATCAACCATTCTGACCAGCCTCGTCCTATTCGGTGGGATTTATGTGACAAATGACACTGATCCCCCAAGCCCCATGATGTCAAGGAAACCATGCTGAAATGATGTATTCCTCGGATGGGCAGAGGGAGAGAAAGGTAGAAAGTTGAGGATGGGACAGTATCAGAATAAAATGAGAAATGTATAAGCATCATCAGAGAAGATAACCACTTACATCCTATACTGTACAATTATTTGACCGGAGTCTCCTAGGCCTAGGGCTCTATACTAGGCCCCTCTAGTTTTTGCTAATATCTTCACAGAACAGGTTCAAGTTAAAGTAGTTGGTATAGTGTCCTATAGTTTCTCACAATTGTTTTTATTTGCCATCACCTCTATCTAATTTTTTTAACTCTTTTTTTATCGTCAGTTGTGTTGCAGTGTTATAGCAACATATAGAACAATAGTTACACTGCATTAGTTATTACAATATTTTGAAAGCAAAACAAATGTTGCAACATAACATATAACAGCAACAAAGCAAGACTCTCTCTGTACTTGTTCTGACCCATCTCCTATATGTTTCCATCTGCTCCACCTCTGATCTCTCACTCCCTTTCATTTTTATTCTCTCCCTGGATCTGTATGAAGTTGTTCCAGTGCAGGATCAAAACACAGAGCTCTGGAGTTCTCTCTCTCTCTCTCTCTCTCTCTCTCTCTCTCTCTCTCTCTCTCTGAAGCTCAGAGACGACAGGAAAAAAGGGCATATAGTGCCCCGCCACACACACACACACACACACACACACACACACACACACACACACACACACACACACACACACACACACACACACACACACACACACACACACACACACACACACACACACACAGCATCAGCCTATGGCAAGGGGAAAAAAGTGAGTGAGTCAGAAGTGACTTGTTGGGTCTCTGTACATGAAAGGATGTACTGTAGCATCTAATTATCTCCTATTCCCCCTGAACCCACATGCAATACAGACTCAACTGAACCGCAGAACAAGATTCGAAAGAATGTGTCACTGTAATAGTGAGTGTGAAACTGCAATGAATTCTGAATTCACAGATACACAGCGCAAGGTGTTGATACTGGAGAGGGCAAACGCAAAACCGAACAAACAATTCACACATTCCCTTAGGGTTATCCTAATTTCCATCTATCCTCTTTTTCTAACTCCTACTCCATCGGCAGTGTCGTTGCTGTCGGCACTGTGTTCACACACTGTAACTGAGCACCTTTGTTTCTGGAGCAGCCTTTGAAGTAGTTACAGCACATGTTCTATCCTGGAGCAAAGGCTCAGAAACATCTCCCAAACCAGGACCCAACATCCACCTCTCTCTGTCTATTGTCTATTTCAAACCTGGACCAAAAGCACACGACGCACTTAACATTTCCATAAAGCCTGATCAATACATCATTTGACATTCCGTTGATAGCCAGCATCCAGCCCTCAGATTGTCTGCCTGGATCCAGCAGTATATGAATTCCATCCAGGGTCCCACAAGCTGCCAAGGACTTTGACAGAAGTTGAACCAGTCTTCTGTACTCTCTGGGTACGTACCACACACACGCACACGCACACACGCACGCACACACACACACACACACACACACACACACGCACACGCACACGCACACGCACACACATTATGTGGGTATACAGTACAGTACTGTATATGTTGTGATGTTGATGTGGCTTGAGGGAGGAAAACAGTTGGGAGTAATTGCCTGCCATTTCCCAGAACAATGAAGAGTTTGTCCTGTGGAGCATCAAGGTGTAGTCAGCATACTGTATAAAAAGGTTTACTTATGCAAATTATTCTTTAGCAAGAGATAGCAACAATATTTTTCCTTTTCATGAAAAAAGCACTTTGCACTCTGCTCCCACAAACAACATTAACACACTTTATAAATCATTATCCTTTTCTTCCCGGGATCTTCTGATGTTTTGTGAGCGCCTGGGGGAGCTCTATGAATCTGCAGTTTCACAGGGCTCCTGTTCTGTCTGGTAGGTATAGAGGAAACTGTGGCTCATTATCCTCCATTAGGGTTCTGCCAGGATAAGTGGAGGCAGCTCAGGGAAACATATGAGCGTGACACAATCACATTGGACTGGCAAACAACAGGTGCCACTCACCCACAGGCTGCACCATTCATCCTCCTCTCCACCAGCGACGATACTACAATATGTGCACATACGCAGTTACGCACGCGTACACGCACGCACGCACACATGCTCACACATAAGACCCACATGCTAACGCACCAAACCCACTCTCACTGACCAGGCACGTGCACAAATAGACATCAAAGGGGGCTTGAGCCCCTGCCCTTTTATCCATCTGTAAAAAAGTGCCCTCTCCAGACCATACATGCAGTTTTTTTTTTACTGTGGTGAAAGAAATGCAAATGCCTCCTTTCCATGCCATACCTGAAGGCAGCATTCAAGAGAATTGCCTTGTCCGAATCTCCTGAACAGCATCTTATGTTGAAAGAATTGACCTCTCTGTGTAAAAATCAAGCATCGAAAATAGCCGGCCTCGAAATAGCCGACCTCGAAGCTTGGAGGGTCGACTATTTTCGATATTTTCACCTAAATTCCTTTTAGAAATTTCAGCCCCTGCCTTTCTAACATTCTCTGCACGTCCCTGTCTCTGACTCACCATCTTTCTAGTCCTCCTATGTGTTCTGATTACAGGGTTGAAGTCAGGTGTGTGAAGCAGCATACCAGGTGCTTCTCATCGCAATCAGTTCACTGTAACGCTGGTTCAACCACTTCCCTGCCAGATTGTAAACTCTGTTGCCAGTCAGTTACAGGTACACTGTCACACAGGTTTAAAAGTCTACCGTATGTCTTCCAGTAATACTACTTAACCATTGTTTCCTGTGTTTGCATTTACCATACATCCTGCCTTGTCTCCAGAGTCTGCCTCACTGGATTGGGATCTCTGCCTGGTGTCTGTGTCAGCTCAAAGTACCTTAACTCTGGTTGCTTCACCAAGGCTGTCTACTCCTCAGATGGCCCTTGTGGCTTGTTTACCAGAATATTGAATAGACACAAATTGCATGCTGTCTGTGCCTTTGTGTTCTGCACTTGGGTTCTTAAATTCTACCACAACACACTCTCATCCCCTCACACATACACAAATGTGATCTGAACCGTACTGCGGAAGGTGGTACGGTCAGCCGCACCACAGGTAGCTAGCTCCCTCCTGCCCCTACAGGATGCACATGACAGCAGGTGCTTGAGTCGGGCAAAAAGGATTATAAAGGACAAAACCATCCCAGCAATGTTTGTGACAACGCAGACTGGAAAGTGCTTGAGGGGTCTCATAATCCGAGACTCAATGCTCCAAAATAGTTTTTTCACTGCTGCTGTCAGAGCCCTAAACAAAAACAAAACAACAAACAAAACAAAAACTGCATTAAACCTGGGCAGCTGCTCAAAATGTTACATGCACAATGAACATAGACAGTGAAATAAACAAGTGAAACTGAAAAGCATTGTGCACAAATAGTTTCTGCGATCTACTTTCTCATTGAGGCTTTTCACTTCATGTAAGTAGAACACATTATAAAACATACCGTTTCTTAGTTAAACATTTTAACTGTTTGCATTATTAGTATTACTAGAAGGGCGACCTGGCCAACTCGGAACAATGTAAATAGGGAATGAATGCCCCGCCCTTTAATGCAAACCCCATTATACCTGTTTTCATAGGACCCGTTTTGACCATCTGTCTGCCTGTGTCCATTTATGCCCATATATGGAGATATCTGTATCTGTCTGTCTGTCTGTCGGCGTCCATTTTATGTCCATATATGGAGATCACTGCAGTTATAGTTCTGGGTCCATTTTATGCCCATATATGGAGATATCTGTCTATCTGCGTCCATTTTATGCCCATATATGGAGTATCTGTCTGTGCCTCCAACTGTGTTGCAGACACAGTGCCGGTTCCCCCTTTAATGCAAACCTCATTATACCTGTTGTCATAGGACCCGTTTTGAACATCTGTTTGCCTGTGTCCATTTATGCCCATATATGGAGATATCTGTATCTGTCTGTCTGCGTCCGTTTTATGCCCATATATGGAGATCTTTGACCATCTGTTTGCCTCTGTCCATTTATGTCCATATATGGAGATATCTGTATCTGTCTGTCTGCAATCCATTTTATGCCCATATATGGGGGCATTCATTTTATGCCCATATATGGAGAACGCGCGTGCCCGTGGGACGAACGGTTCTCGAGATACGCGGATTACATACATACATACACAATCACAGAGATTTTTTGTTGACTCATGTGGCGTACGTGATGTCAGAGCCTTTTATGAAGTGATGTCACAATGAGTCAGAGCTTTCGCCGATTTCCTCCGGAACAGCCTGATGTCAACAATCAACCCCGCATAAGGAGATTCCGAACGTTTCGCGCCGGTTCGGGAAAACCGTGCGTCGGGTCGGGTCGAGACCCGGCACTGCACTCCCTTCGGGCGGCCCAGCGTCTAGTCGGCGACCTGGCCAACTCGGAACAATGTAAATAGGGAATGAATGCCCCGCCCTTTAGGACCCGTTTTATGCCCATATATGGGGGCATTCATTGAACGTGCGTGCCCGTGGGACGAACGGTTCTCGAGATACGCGGATTACATACATACATACACACTCACAGAGATTTTTTGTTGACTCATGTGGCGTACGCGATGTCAGAGCCTTTTATGAAGTGATGTCACAATGAGTCAGCGCTTTCGCCGATTTCCTCCGGAACAGCCTGATGTCAACAATCAACCCCGCATAAGGAGATTCCGAACGTTTCGCGCCGTTTCGGAAAAAACGCGCGTCGGGTCGGGTCGAGGCCGGGCACTGCACTCCGCGCCGCGGCGGAGAACGTGCGTGCCGAATCTGAAGCCGGTGGGACGAACGGTTCTCGAGATACGCGGATTACATACACGCAGACAGACACGCAGAGACTTCTCGCATTTATAGATAGATTAGTATTATTATTACCCATTATTATTATAAGTGTAATAATTATTAATAATGTCATTATCATTATATTTTATTGTTGTGTTAGTTAGCATAGTCTTTGCAGAACATGTTGTGTCTACACAGAACTATTCTTTAAATGAAAACTTTGCTAGTCTCAACTTTGTGATGAGGCTGATGCTACCTGGCATATTCTGTGGGGAACATCTGCTTCTTTCTGCACTTACTATCTATCCTGACAGCAAAACACTGGAGCCAAGCAGATCTCACTTGCCCTCACTAAACATATGTGTCATACAATATCACTCTCCGTCAGTCTCGAAACAATTTCACCAATTCCTCTCTTGTTCTCTATCTTTTCCCACCTCATTTTGCCTGTATACTGCTCCTATGGGTTGCCCTGATCTGTCCACACCATTCAATATTCAATAGGCTATAGGATAGGCTGAATACCCCCTCCATTGACTCCATTCCCGTTAGTAGCAGATAGCAACGCATATTGATTTGTTTGGAATTCAAGGTTAGCTGATGTGACATTTGCAGATCTAGAGCAAGATGTCAGATTGATGACATTAAGCTAGGAGCTCTGTTGACATTATCTGACCTTCAACACTGAACCCGTGCAGCTCCCAACCTTCTCAGATTTGACATTTTGGCAGTAAACTGAGCCCATTCCAGTAATTAACTCACCTTTTTGTCTGAGTCATCTCTTCCATCACTGTTTGAACGGCAATTGGGTTGTTTTAAGCTGTACCAGACACTACTACATCTGACTTGTATGTATGTATCTATGTATGTATGTGTTATGTGTGTATGTATGTGTGTATGTGTGTGTGTAAGTATGTATGTGTGTGTGTGTGTAAGTATGTATGTATGTATGTATGTATGTATGTATGTATGTATGTATGTATGTATGTATGTATGTATGTATGTGTGTATGTGCATACACAGTATGTTAAAAGCAGCAACTGATAATAAGCTGCCTGATCTTTAATTACAAGTATCTGCATGACCTGTGTGTGAAACAGCTTACTTCGAAATGGTTGTGATTTTATATTTATTTTTTGTTAGATTTTCTTTTTGTTATGCATAATTGAATACCTCCAATTGGAAGTATGACTGAAGTCAGTCCAAATAAAGGAAGAGTGCTTTTTTATTAGCGCTCTATCATGTGTCTAGTTAATGGGATGAGGTGACAACAGACAGGTTCATTCCCAGCCATGAGACAGAGTGAAAACAGTGGCAACAACAAAGAAAAGTGTACTCCTCTAGACTAATATCGCTGCATAGATATTAATGTCTGACTGATACATCTTGAGCACATGATTCCAGAGATGCTGAGTTTTGGGGAAAATTGCTGAAGTAGAAAAAAGTGTGTCTGGCACCAATGGCTGAGGCTGTGGAGTTATGTTATGATCAAAGGAAACCATGGAAACCAGGAACATAAGTTTTCAATTGTACAACAAAACGTGAAGCAGCCTGTTCAAGTGCCATGAATAGGCTGAAATATTTAAAGGGTGCCGATATAAACTGTTCACAGACGGAAAGATGGACAGACCTACAGACAGACTAGCCTCGCGTAGCCAGGCTTACTCATCTGCGAAGAGAAAAGCCTGGTGACAATATGAGGCAGAGACCGTTCTATGAGTTGGGGCTGAATTTCCCCGGAAGTTGTCTTTTTTTCACAGTGCGGTGTTCCTGCAAACGTGTTCCCCCCTGGAAAAAATCAGTTCTTTGTCTCCCGCTCCGTCGGTTGCACTCGCAATAAACGATATACAAACAAAAACATTGATTCAGTCAATGTTACGCCTATTAAGAGCGAGTTAAGAGCTACAATCTATTTTTGGTTTTTTGCTTGGGAATGTAAACAGACCCGCACTGCATGACGTAACTTCCGTTAAACGCAGCACTTCCGCTAGAAATCTTGGAACCAACCGGAAGGCATATTGTGGCCAGGGTGCAGACAGACAGACTGACAGAAAGTTCCGGCCTCCTGGCGGCGATAACAAGCCAATATTCTGTTCTACAAATGGAGGGTTTAAGCACCATGGACAGCTCCCCTCACCAGCTGTCCAAGGCTCAGTGCTGAACTCTCTCCCTTCCTACTGCTCCCTCACAGCAGTCGTTTGAGAGCTGTCCATCTATGACAATGGACTGTGGGCTTAGAGATAGAGGCAGTTTGCTGTGGGTTTAGCAATGGAATCTGTTCGACGACGACGACAAATGACCCACAATATGCCAAAGCGACCACAGGGGAAATAATGCTCTGGCACCGCAGAGTTTGAGAGAGAGAGAGAGAGAGAGAGAGAGAGAGAGAGAGAGAGAGAGAGAGAGAGAGAGAGCAGAGATGCAAGAACTCCAGAGCTCTGTGCTTTGCTCACATGCTGGAACAACTTGTGGAAATGGAAGGACAGAGACACTTTTAGCCAGTCATGCCTCAGCAGCCTCCCGCGTGTTGTTAAAAGCCGATGGCCTCTTATGACAGGATGAATGGTTGGGTTGGTTATCCGGGATAAGGGATCAGGGCAGACGGATCAGACTGGAAAGTGAGCGGAGGAACTATCACAACACTGCTGTGCGTGCGTGCGTGTGTGAAATGATCTACTGATGAAGTTAAAGTTGATGTGCAATGTTTTCTACTTGCATTTTATATGAATCAGCTTCTCAGCATTGGGCCATTTAACATTTTTAAATGGTGTAGAGAACAACGACAGTGCTTGCTACTATTACCCGAACCTCCTACTGTACCAGGAGCTTTGTTTCATCAAGCTGTATGAGATGAGAGCCAAGGGAATTCTAATCTGTATTCAGCTGTCAAAGTGATGTATCCAGCCGGTTGTAGACATATGGTGTGTGTGTGTGTGTGTGTGTGTGTGTGTGTGTGTGTGTGTGTGTGTGTGTGTGTGTGTGTGTGTGTGTGTGTGTGTGTGTGTGTATTTGTACATGCAAATATATGGAAGCAACAAAGGAAAGCAAAAAGGCATTTGTTGGGAAAGAGAGTAAGTGCTGGTGAAATAGTTTACCATGTTTTCACTTCAAACTAGCTTGATTGTAATTTTAAGCATTTCTGACAGTTGTCATGTGGTGCATTGACCGTAACAAGATAAACTGACAAGCATACATGCTCACGCACACACGCACGTACGCACACGCGCACGCACGCACACACGTGGAAGAAAAGAGAAATAACAGAATAACAGATCATAAGAGAACATTTCCTTATTGTCTAATGACATGGTGTGGCATTTCGCCCCCTAGCGGCTGGGATACTGCCATGTCCTCCGACATTGTTCATGCACATAGCCTACAGTATCTGCTAGGGGTGTAACGATACATTTTAACAGCGATACGATACGCATCACGATACACGGTTAACGATACGATACATGGATGATATTGGTTAATTCATGGCGATACGATACGATTCGATTCAATGATTTAAAATTTATATAGTAACTATTTAGCAAAGAAATTAAATCTGTGTGAAACTTGTCAAAAATCTATTAGCAATTGATTCTCTAGGAAATACATGGACATTATATTTCAACACATATGGACAAACCCACACCTTGACATGAACACAGAGATTACACACATTTATCGATAGACCAAGAGTAGCTATATGGAAGAATGGAAAGGTAATTAGACCCCTCTTTTTTATTTTCCCTCTTAAAATTGCCAAATACAAGGCTCAAATACTTAGTTTCCATACAATCAATTATTTGCATAGCAAAATGATACCGATTACCGCATTTTAAAACGATACAATACGATACAAAGCCAAAACGGTACGATATTTTGCTTTTGCAAACGATATAGTAGATCATTAGTGGCCAAGGCCACGAAGTGGCAAAAGGCCACTCATTGATATTGGACTTTCCCATTATTATTCTTCCGCCACTTTTTCTCTAGCGGCTAGACCGTGCAGTCGCTTTTTACGAAACTCGGCAGTATGGCAGAGGACTATGCCAAACGGCTAAATCGCGAAGCTCGCAACAATCGGCCAAAGGGTGGCGCTGTAGGAAGCCTTCGAAAGTGCAAACTTTGAACTGGTGTAGCTCATGCCCTGTTTCAGGTACAGCAATGAAACCTGTATACACTTATGCGTCTCCTCATGCCGAACAACTTTTACACTCTGACTTTTGACCTCTGACCTTTACCTCTCCCACAATTTTGAATTATATGAAAAACAGTCAAAATCTATCTCCTCCTGGGATTTTCACGTAACGTGCGCGAAACTTTTTTTACATGAACTTTGGACCAACACGGTCATCGCACAGCGGCCGGATTTTCTTTAAAGCGAAACATTATTTTTTAATAATTCACTGTATAATGCAGTTTCATGCAAATTATTCTTCTGCCTCTAAATCATACATGCAAAGTGACACGTTCATGGCAGTATGGCAGAGGACTATGCCAAACGGCTAAAACGCGAAGCTCGCAACAATCGGCCAAAGGGTGGCGCTGTAGGAAGCCTTCGAAAGTGCAAACTTTGAACTGGTGTAGCTCATGCCCTGTTTCAGGTACAGCAATGAAACCTGTATACACGTATGCGTCTCCTCATGCCGAACAACTTTTACGCTCTGACTTTTGACCTCTGACCTTTACCTCTCCCACAATTTTGAATTATATGAAAAACAGTCAAAATCTATCTCCTCCTGGGATTTTCGCGTAACGTGCGCGAAACTTTTTTTACATGAACTTTGGACCAACACGGTCATCGCACAGCGGCCGGATTTTCTTTAAAGCGAAACATTATTTTTTAATAATTCACTCAATGTTGCAGTTTTATGCAAATTATTCTTCTGCCTCTAAATCATACATGCAAAGTGACACGTTCATAGCATTTGGCAAATATGTAGAGGGTTAGTCCAAATATCACTGAAAGCAATCTTACTCCAATTGGCCAAAGGGGGGCGCTATACGAAGCGTTTGAAAACTCAAACTTTAAAGGGGCATAAGTCATGCCTCGTTTCGTTTGAAGACATGCAACTTGCTTACACGCGTGCCTTGACTCAAGCGGAAGACATCTGTGTCTTTGTTAAGTAAGCTCCGCCCTTAGATTTTCCGCAATTTTGAGCAGTTTGTAAAACACTTAAACCCGCTTTTATTCCGGAACTTTCGCGTCACGTGCACGGAACTTTTTTTACATGAACTTTGGACCAATATCTAAAGATCTGTCAGATCGTTTTTTTTTTTATTGAAACATGCTTTTTTAATAATTCAATCAACATTGCAAGTCTTATGCAAATTATTCTTCTGCCTCTAAAACATACATGCAAAGTAAAATTTCATGATGAACTACTATAGAGGGTTAGTCCAAATATCACTGAAACCAATCTTACCCCAATTGGCCAAAGGGGGGCGCTATATCATTTTGAAAGAAGGCGTCAAGTACATTACATGAAACTTTTTTTTTTCTTTTCTTTTTTTTTAAATGCTTCCAGTTATTCTTTGATTTGCTTTCCCTTGATGCTTTTTTGCTTTCCTGCTTTTTCTGCCTTGGCCACTTTATCGCTGCTTGCAGCTATATTTGCAAATTAAAATTGATTTTTCGATTCAGTTACTATATCGTTACACCCCTAGTATCTGCCGTTTTCAGGTGCCCTGGTTCCCAAAGATAATCTCCCCAAAGCTTGAGTGACAGGCTTTAAGGTGTTCACACTCTCTCTCTCGTACGCAAGAGTGCGCGCGCACACACGCACATGCACATGCACATGCACACACACACACACACACACACACACACACACACACACACACACACACACACACACACACACACACACACACACACACACACACTGTTAGTCTGATTAATCAGATCTCATTCTACAAAGCTGTATGTGGAAAGCTGCTGGACCAGATAGGATTCCAGGCTGGGAGTTCGGAGCATGCATGCTGCAGGAGTTTTACGGCCTCTCCACAACCAATCCCTCCCAGAGTTTAGAGTCCTGTTTTAAAGAAGCTAACTATAATTCCAGCCCCTTAAAAGAGCACAGCAACTGGTCTAATGACCTGTAGCTCTCACCTCTATACTATGCAAAATGGTTTAAGAAGCTCTTCAAATAGCCAACCTAACCTAATAATATGTCTCTAATACAAGCTGTGTAGCCTACCTGTTGAATGAAACTATTTGATCTGCTGAGAATGCAGCCCATCACTTACATAGAATGCTGTCCGTTTGAAGCATGTGGAAAGGTGGAGATGTTTAACTTATTTATTTTCTTTACATTTTTTATATAGATTGATTGATTGATTGATTGATTGATTGATTGATTGATCGTATACTGTACTTCATTAGTCCGACATTAAGGCTAAAAGGATAAGGGGATTTATTTATATTGCATGTGGTAAATACATGTTTTCTGCTACAACTTTCAAATGCATATATGAAACTATAATATAGTAGTAACCAGAGCTGACCCCAAGTCGCAGCAATTAATTATTGGGTGAGTAGAGTACACATGCAGTGTTATATATGCCTTCCCTGGAAGGCAAGAGTGGTCAATGGCTCTATGTGTATAATATACACATATTATGTGTAACACCTGGGATTCAAACCCAGGTCTCCTGCGTGGAAGTCCAATATCTTAGCCACTAGACCAAAGGGATATAGACCAGGGAGATACTAGACTAGACCATCAGGCTGAGGCAGTGAGTCACTCTGCTACATAATGTAATACAAATACATGAAATGTATGTAATACCAGATATTCTATTGGGGGCGAACAAAATACCAAGTCCACGCAGGCGAGGAGAAACGTATCACTGTGCCTTGGGAAATTATCAGTTTGCTGGGCCAGTGTTCTGTTGAGAATGGATATAGAAATGGTGCTGCAATGAGATTTGTACCACAAGCACAGGAATACATGCGCACGCACGCACACGCACACGCACAGGCACACACACACACACACACACACACACACACACACACACACACACACACACACACACACACACACACACACACACACACACACACACACACACACACACACACACACACAAAGAGAAATAACAGTACAGGGTTAAGGTTAAGTTGAAGGAAGCTGAAGGAATATGTTAAGTTTAAACAACAGGGATGAGAAGAGAGAAGAGAATTGCCAAACCATACCTGTGAATCAAGAGACGACTCATTGTTATTCAAGTAGAGCTGTGCTTGAGTTGTAATTACAAGCCACATAAATCCTCTGAGAAACATTTATCGGCTCCAAACCAACACAATGAAGGAACTCTGCCAGAAATGTTGCTTAGGACTTATGAAAAATACTTTCATAGTGACTTTAGGTGTGCAGGGATTTTTCTTGGATGAATCAGATTATACTAAAACCTCCACGTATCTCCGAGCCCAAAAAGAAAGTACTTGAATTTAAAATGCTGAATTTGAATAAAAGAATGAATGAAATAACAGGCACATATTTTCAGAACTTACACGGGTAGTCAACCGTCCTCGCCAATTTTATGCCTGCCAATTCTTTTTATTTTTGTAAATGTACACTGTGTAATGTCTTGTTTTTCAAATTCTACGGAGTGAAGACTCCCTTGCTCCATTCCCCCGGCTTCAAAACAGGATTGTCGAAGTGAGTGGGTGACGTTACAGTCACATTTTTATTTATTTTTTTGCAGTCTATGCTTGAGTGTGAAGGAATGGCGGTTTAAGTTACCAGCAAGAGCTGATAAGGCCACTGCTCCTACCATAGTTCATGGCTCCTTTACGACTAATGACCCAACATCTGGTTGGTGCTGTGTGTTCCATCACCTGGGCCAATGAGCTGAGAGTATTTCAGTTTGGAGGAGTTATCTCGCAAGGCCAGCTGGAGAGGAGAGACAGAGATGAAGATCGGAGGAGAGCAGGTGAGCAGGAGGAGGGGAGATAGGGGTGGGGGGTGAAGAGGATGAGAAATTGAAAGTGCGTGGTGCTGCTCTAGACACAAACCATGTTTTAATGCGCCTTATCTGTGTAATTGGCAAAAGTAACCCTGAATTCAGCACTCTACAAATGTGGTGTGTGTCCGCGTGCGCATGTGTGCACGTGTACATGTGCATGCATGTGTATATGTGCCATTCTTCCCTTCTACCGGTAACTAACTGATGGTTAGCTTGAACTTTGTTTCGGAGGTTTAATGCATCAAAGCTATCATTTCAGCTTGTCACTTGCTTAACATTCATGTCCTCCACTCTCCCTCTCTCACTGGGACAGAATTAATACTTAACGTGTCGTGCGTATAACCACTGCAGGCTTGAATGGATTATGCAAATTAACACATGATCAAATTAAAACCATGCATCCGTGAATTAGATGAAGAAACAAACAAATGATGGCATGAATTAATTCATTCACCAGATGAATTGTGTGTGTGTGTGTGTGTGTGTGTGTGTGTGTGTGTGTGTGTGTGTGTGCGTGTGTGTGTGCGTGCGTGCGTGTGTGTAAATATATATATATATATATATATATATACCGTGTATACGGTATACAGTATATTGGGGTGCAACAATACATGTATCGATATCGAACCGTTCAATATGATAATGATAATGATAATGAATTTTATTTGTATAGCACTTTTCCAAACAGCGTTACAAAGTGCTTCACAGAACATGATTAAAAACAACAACATACAGCAAAAAAACACAGAAAACACAACAAAGCATAGAACACTTATGATACACAATCAAAAAAATACAGTGTACAAAACCACTTCTTAACACGGTTATAAGAAACACTTGGTGTAAAGGTACGTTTTTAATAATGACTTGAACCTAGGCAGGGATGGTGCTAACCCTAGCTCCACTGGCAGTTCATTCCATAACCTAGGTGCCCGAGCGGCGAAAGCACGATCGCCCCGGGTTACCATATTAGTATTAAGTCTTTTTAACAGGCCCTTGTCCGAAGACCTGAGGATGCGCCCTGATTCGCGAGGGGGCAACATATCCCGTATGTAGGAGGGGGCCAGGTCATGCAGGGCTTTATATGTTATGAGCAAAATTTTAAAATCGCACCTGAAGCTCACCGGTAGCCAGTGCAGAGCAGCCAGTATGGGAGTGATATGATCTCGTT
>NC_137824.1:30097893-30100393 GCF_963921795.1 Nannobrachium achirus | reverse complement strand
TGAAAATTGCATGAATTATTTTAGTCTTTAAGACTTATGAATTAATTTATAAATATGGATCCATGGCAGACTGTTTATGTAGGCTACTCAAATGGTACATAGACCTACTACATACCGTAAATTCTCTTATAGAAACCCAGGCTTTTATTTGTCTCAAGAGTAGCGGGCACCAGGCTTTTATTGGAAGGAGGTGTGTATAAGAGAGAAGGCCTAACAGGTATATTCCTATTTTTCAAAAAAATCTGAATGAATAAATCAATATTTTGTGTCAGTTTGAACCCAGTAAAATGTAATGGGTTCAGTTTTGAAACCAAGTTTTAAATGCACAGTGCACTTACAGGTGGACACTGGTCAGTGGTCATTTTAATTTAACAGTTAAGTTCAGCTGCAAATAACAGCTGACATTAACAACACATGAACAGTGCAGTTAAGCAGATGTGACAATAATAACAACACATTCCAAAGTCAAAGCAAAACTTCAATGCAGACAGACAGACAGACAGACAGACAGACAGACAGAAGGAGAGAGGAAGAGAAAAATAGTCTTATTTCAATCACTCACTTTTGAGTAGATATCCTTCACACTGGGTTGTTTGTCACACATTGAATCAGGGGGTCCGCGGACCATTGCGGTGGTCCTCGGTGGTCTGTGATGGTCCGCGGTGGTCCGCGATGGTCTGCGACGGTCCCCGGGGGTCCCCAGACCAGTGTAATCTACTCTGAACATGGTGGCTACATCATAGCTAAACTAGCATCTGTGTTGTGTTGTTATTGTCATGCTAATGCACCCGGAAGTAGTTTGGAGCCAGGAGCAGGTCACGCTGCTCACACGGTACCATAGTAAACATCGCCCTCTAGAGGCTCATATTGGAACGACGGCTTGTAAGTGTTTTTTTCAACAGCCCCGGAAATTAAAGAAGGACCGTTTTTTTATTGAATACAGGACATTATTAGAGAATTTTCGTATTAACTCATTCTGGGCGATGCCCGTAGAAACCGTAGATTTCCCGCTGTACCGGGCCCGGCATAGCAAGACATTTAATCTGATTAACTTGAGTCATGCAAACTTGAATGTTAGAGAATTTTCGTATTAACTCATTCTGGGCGATGCCCGTAGAAACCGTAGATTTCCCGCTGTACCGGGCCCGGCATAGCAAGACATTTAATCTGATTAACTTGAGTCATGCAAACTTGAATGCAGTTTAACATTAAAGCCATAGAACGTTGAATTCCGTTTAGAGCCATGCAAAGTTAGAATTTCAGTTTACTTTAGAGCAGGGTGGGCAACATCTCTTTCCAGGGGCCATAATGACTTTGATAAAGAGAGTGAACGTCCACACATTGGACATTTGAAACTTGAAACATATAGTGCTGAATTAAGTGAAAATTGCATGAATTATTTTAGTCTTTAAGACTTATGAATTAATTTATAAATATGGTACCGCGGTGCCATGCCCGTCGAACCCTGAAGTTTATTTAGCTTTAATCATTATGAAAGGATTAAAAGTATTATCGCAGATTTTCGCTGATTCTGGCTCTTTAGGCCCGCCCCCCTAACTGTATCCGGTCATTTCCGGTCTGGACCGGATCTAGCTTTCCGTATCCGGTCTGAGCCTGGGCCATAGTCCCGCCTCCGTTGGTTTACAGTGTAACAGAGGAGAAAGCTACTCGGCGATGGAACACTCGTTTTTCAATCGGATTTTTGCGTTTGGAAACTTTGATCCAGTCTCTACACGCCTGGATTATGATCCCCGCACATATCGTGCGTTTTGTGCGCGAACGTGTCCACTTGTTACCATAGCGCACAGTTGGCTTTTTTCAATGCTTTTTCATGTAAACACTGGCGGATAAGCAGGGATACAGCGTGGCAACGGATATGTCTATTTCAATGGGGTTTTTTTTATTCAAAAGCTTGTCACCGAGTCTACAGTCTACTAGATGAGTCGCGCACAGATTGTGCACGATGCGTGCGCGTGCCCACGTTAAAAGGTAAGGACAATTTGGCAGCTGCTTACTAGAGCTATGTTTAAAATGGCAGCAAAATTGTTAACTAATAACCAGTAAGACGCCTAAGGGTGAAAAACGACTTCGCCCTTCGCAGGACGGAATTCGCACAGGACGGAATTCAATTGCAAGTGTGATTCGAGCGGTTGGTTGTTTAGTTGGACAAAATGTGGACAAAATATTTACCCAAATATGGATATGACTGACGTCTGACATCATAGATGTCTTATGTTATAGACCACATGAGACCGCTAGGGGCAGAGGGTGTTTGAGGAGGTCTATGCTCAAATGTATTTTGAGGTCCCAGCGTCAGCCAAGTACAAATTACAAAGTAGCTACATTTTCGTTTAACATCAATGCGTTGTTGCGACCGTAGGTCGCATTTACTACCAAAACCTCTACGGGCTGTCTGTGCGTCAGTCAGTCAGTCACACTTTTGCCCTGCTCATATCTCCACAACCGTTGCCCCCATCCATGCCAAATTTTGCACACACAC
>NC_137824.1:30092893-30095393 GCF_963921795.1 Nannobrachium achirus | reverse complement strand
GGATGTGTTTGCTTGTCTGCAACCACGTTTTTAACTACTTGTTGTGACACATTGTGAGCTTGTAGATCTCTTATTTACATTAATGGTTAATTCATAATGTCTTTTCCCCCTTCCTAGAAATATAAAAGTACCCTATATTTGTCTATGAAATAAATGTAGCCTATGGAATATCCAAAAATACAAATACCATACTCAGGTAAGCTAAAGTAGGCCTAAAGATTAAAAAAAAAACTTTAGGCTACTTCAGTAAATACTTTGTTATTGCCCACTATGCTAAATAATTTGAAATAATTAATGTATCCATGTTGAGCACTATCAATTTCTGCAGCAAAATGTTGTTGTAGGCTACTTATTATTATTGCCTAAAAATCAATGTACAGTATTAAGTGTAAACTTGCATCATTATGAGGCGTCACTTGCGGTATGTCCAATCAATCAGATTAGTTGGCTGTTTGTGGCGGGCTGTTTGTGGCGGGCATCTTCATAAGGTTTTGACGCTCGAGCTGTGCGCAAGACAACACCAGACCTACAAGCCCACAGCGCGCATATGCGTAATGCAATGTGGGCTTGTAGATCTGCCGACGACACCTTTACGCGGCGAGTTGCAAACCTGGCTTCAGTCTGTTTGATGCAAAGCGGTGACGACGCGCTTCTTACAAAAATAAAAGGAAAAATACAACATTGGAGGAGAAGAGTTTTCGGCGAGCAACCCGGGAAGCGCTCACTATCCCGACTATCCGCTGTTCCGACATGGTCGGCAGGTTAGTTACTTAGCGTCGGCAGGTTAGTTACTTAGCGTAAGGCAGGTTAGTTACTTAGCGTAAGGCAGGTTAGTTACTTAGCGTCGGCAGGTTAGTTACTGAGGTAAGGTTTACTGAGGTTAGGTTTAGGGTTGGGGGTAGAGTTAGGGTTAGTTTTAGTGTCGGAATACCGAGTCTACTGAGATTATTTATATGACTTATGAATTCGATATTAATTATATCAATTAGATATAATGTCTGCCTATCCGAGACATTGACATCATGAAACAGCTGAAGTAGCCATTGGACACAAGACGAGGTAAGAAATGGAACTTTACTTTTCTGTGCTGGTTTGTATCATTGGATTAAAGACCTTTTTCATGGCAGCAAATATTGACAAGAAATAACAATGTGAACACACAGGTGTTACAATGTTAGGCTACTAATTAACAATAGCAGCATGTGAATGGAACGCGACTTATTATATCATTAACACACCTGTGGTTCTCAAACTTTTTCACGTCAAGGAACCCCAAATTATTAGCCCGTGGACCCCATGAAAAGACATCCCTGCTAGAAAAACCAGCACAAGACCAGCAGTAAGACCAGCACCAGCACCAGCACAAACCAGCGCATGTTGTGTTTTCTAGCTGGTCTGTGCTGGTGCTGGTGCTGGTTTGTGCTGGTCCCACCATCTAAACCAGCATGAACCAGCACAGACCAGCACCGCTGGTCTGTGCTGGTTTTTCTAGCAGGGATGCCAGAGATTTTTGTCTCTAGCAGTGATTCTCAACCATTTTAATGTTAAGGACCCACAGCCAGTTTGACTTGCATTAATTTAGACCACGGGGTCATTTAGAGACCCATAAGGGTCCATTGGGTTCCTATTATTTAGCTGGGGACCCCCTGGAACTCCCTGACGGACTCCTGGGGTCCCCGGACCCCATTTTGAGAACCAATGCTGCTAGGCTACACACTATCTCGGTGGTTCTCAAACTTTTCAATTTCAACTGCTGACAGTGTAGTGTGCAAACAGAAGCAAGTGTCCATTTTGTTCCATTTGGACACCCTCAAAGCCTACAGACCTGTATCAGGGGTCCAGTTGTGGAACTCCTCTTTGAGAACCACTGTTCTAGCACCTATAAAGTGCAGTCTGGGGGACCCTGACAGGTGGGTCCTCAGCTGAATGAGTAAACCTAGAATCAAAATCAGTTTAACCACTTTAAACCTAAGGCTATTTAGCGGATCTGCACAAAAAAGAAACGAAAAAAAAAACAAAAAAAAAAAAAACATTTTAACAGCACAATGGGAATTTTTAGAACAACAAATATTTTCAGATGGGGTTCTATGACCAAATACATGTTAATTTGGTTTATCTTTGACATGAAAAAGTGTGAGAACCACTAGTTCTAGACTACTTGTTAAAACTACTGCAATGTAAAAGGTTTATTTCCTGAGGTCTGACACATCTGTTTGAGTGCATTATTAATGCTGCAGTCTGACACTTGTTTTTTGGTTATGGTGACGCATTGTCTATATTTAATATCATATACACAAGACATTATGGTAACACATTGGGCCCATAGGAGTGGGTTCAGTAGGCCTGGGCCCAGGAGACCTAGGTTTAGGTTCTGGGTTCATAAGACCTGGGCCTATAGGAGTGGGTTCCCAAAGGGGAAGGGAAGCCCAAAATTAGAGTGAATGCCAACAGAACAGTATTGCAGGCCATTTTTACCCATTTTTTTGGGGGGGGCGCTACC
>NC_137824.1:29952893-30087893 GCF_963921795.1 Nannobrachium achirus | reverse complement strand
GAGCTTATCTTTGGGAACGAAGACACCTGGAAACAGCAGATATGTGCATGAACAACTCCGGAGTACATGACAGCAGGCAGCCACTAGGGGGAGAAATGTCACACCATGTCGTTATGAACAACACAGGAAATTTCTGTTCTGATCTCATGTTCTGATCTCTCTTCTCTTCTCTTCTCTTCTCTTCTCTTCTCTTCTCTTCTCTTCTCTTCTCTTCTCTTCTCATTGTCAAATAGACATATACCTGTATATGACCCCCTTATATAAATGATATTAAAAAGGAATTATAAACAAACAGCCATAGGTAACATCAGCAATGCTGTGACGCACACAGGCCCCTTCACATAAATATGTGTTGTTTGGCCACGGTTTCTGTTTGTGTCTGACATCAATGCATTTTGTCCACTGGCCGGCCCAACCACCTACTCATTATTAGGCAATTTTATGTATTGTATTCACCTTATTCCTGGCCATGCCAGGTTAGGGAGTAGTAGGGGTGGGGAGCGGAGTGGAGCCCCATATCAACGGGTTTAAGGTTTCCTGTTCACCAGTGTTGCCATACTGTATGTCTGCCTAAAGTGTAGTTGCTTATTTGGGCTTACTTCCTATTATTTAAACCAGTGGTTCCCACATTTTTTCATGCATAAGGACCCCCATATAAATATCTGGATCGAGACCTGATGATCTGGTGCTGTTTGCCAGTAATTTGCAGAACGAGCAGTCGATTGCAGGATCCTGCATGGCTGGAAGCTAAGTTCTGGTCATATGCTGTGCTGTTTGTGGAGCCTTGAGGCTGCATGTCTCTTCTCTTCTCTTCTCTTCTCTTCTCTTCTCTTCTCTTCTCTTCTCTTCTCTTCTCTTCTCTTCATGTGCCTCCATGCACCTGTATTTGCAGATACTCATACACATGTGCAGCGTGCGAACACACAATTTCATCCTGTCAAGTGGCAGGCTGTAAGCAGAGATAGAATAGAGCACAGCACAGCACAGCACAGCACAGGGATTTGGATCGTCGCAGTGTGTGTGTACCGGTATGTGGGTTGGTGCGTGTGTGTGTGTGTGTGTGTGTGTGTGTGTGTGTGTGTGTGTGTGTGTGTGTGTGTGTGTGTGTGTGTGTGTGTGTGTGTGTGTGTGTGTGTGTGTGTGTGTGCGCGTGCGTGCGTGTTTGTGCTCTTCAGCTTATCTTATTTCCGTCAATGCACCACATGATGACTGCCTCAGAGGCTTGAAATTATAATCAAGCTCGTTTTAAATAAAGAAAAATATTTAGGGTGAGCCAATTTCAGCAGCACTTTCCCTGCTCTGTAATATCTTTTTTACTTTCCTCTCATCCTTCCATACACGAGTGCGCACGCACGCACGCACGCACGCACGCACGCACACACACACACACACCATATGTTTTCAACTGGCTGGATAAATCACTTTGACAACTGAACATAGATTAGAATTCCCATGGCTCTCTTCTCAAACAGCTTGGTGAAACAAAACTCATGGTAGTAGGAGGTTCAAGCAGCTAAGAGTAGCAAGCACATATTGTCATTCTCAAAATGTTAAACCATCAACGGCCCACTGTAATATATATGAAATACTCTTATACCATATGTTTTCATTTGACATGGACTCAACAATTACAATTTAGGCATTAGCTTTTCATTTGACATGGACTCAGTTTAGGCATTTATCTGATGTGTGAAGTCAGAGAAAATGTCATGAAAGCTATTAAAAATAGTCGTATAGTGCAAAGAGAACAATATAATGCTTCCAACTAAGAAACTAGGATACCACTTTCTAAAGAACATCTTATCTAAATAACATTCAAGCAAATGTGAATAACAAACTCTCTCCCCTTCTTTGCCTCTTGTATGTCTGTCAATTCATTACTTTTTTTCCAGAGTGAGTCAGAAGTGCTTGAGAGTACGTTGTGACTGTGATTCAGTGAGCTCTGTACTTGAAAGGATTCAGCATCTAATTATCTCCTATTCCCCCCGAACCCACGTGCAACACAGAGACTCACATCAACTGCTGAACAAGAATCGAGAATGTATTACTGGCTAAATAAAAGTGAGCGGCACACCAGTGAGTGCAGGCCCTTCAGAGCGTATAGTCCCACTACAGTTACCCACCCACCTATTAAGACCATTTAAATCCCCTGCCTGTTTTGAGGCCTTCCTCCCCCTCACTTCCCAGTCTGATCCATCTGCCCTCCCTTCCCCTGGTCCATTACATTTAACCAACCCAACCATTCCTCCTGTCATAAGAGGCCATCAGCCCTTAAAGAGACACAGGAGGCTGCTGAGGCAAGACTGGTTAAACGTTTCTCTGCCCCTTCATTTCCAAGTCTCTCTCTCTCTCTCTCTCTCTCTCTCTCTCTCTCTCTCTCTCTCTCTCTGTGTCTTTCTCTCCCCACCATCCTCAAACGTGGTAGTGAGTCCATGTCTGGATGCATTATTTCCCCTGTGGCTGCTCTAGCATACTGTGGGTCATTTGTAGTGCTTAGATGACTGAGCTGTCGAGCAGATTCCAGACTAAAACTGCTGCAAGCTGCCTTTGTCTCTAAGCCGACAGCCTATCGTCATAGATGGACAGCTCTCAAACTATACTGCTGTGAGGGAGCAGCAGAGAAGGAGAGTCCAGCACTGAGCCTTTGACAGCTGGTGAGGGGAGCTGTCCATGGTGCTTAAACCCTCCATTTGTAGAACAGAATAGTGGCTTGCTTGTAGCTGCATGTTTGTGTTTCTTTTTTTTAAAGATTTGTTTGTGGGCTTGTATGCCTTTATTGATAGGACAGTAGACTGACAGGAAATGGGGGGAGAGATTGGGAGTGACACGCGGACAAAGGTTGTCCGGATCGGGAATCGAACCGGTGCCGCCGCCAGGCAGGCATCCATGCCTATGTGGTATGCGCCTGGAACAGTAGGCCAGCGGGCACCCCTGTCTTACTAATACTTAAAGTCAGTGTTGTAGTGCTAAATTTGGAAGTGTGGGCACGCACCGACGCACGCGCGTGCACGCACATTCGTGCACGCGCGCCAATGCGCGTGCTCGCGCGCCAATGTGCACGCGCATCGCGTGACGAAATGTGTTCAAAAATGCGCTATTTTAACGATTTAAAAAAGGAAAATACACCCGTTTTTCCCCACAATAAAGTGCCATATTTACACATTAAAAACAATAAAACTAGGAGAAAGAAGAATACAAATGTTTTCTAAAAGAAATGTGTTTTTGCAAAGAAACGGTGGGATTGAAATGATCAGTCTGTAATGTGATGCGCTGCCGCCAGGCACGTGCGCACATACAGCAAAGGGGGCTGGAGCCCTTAACTTTATCAACCAACTTTGTCCACCAAAAGGCCCTTCAGCCCATGCCTCTCTAACATTCTGTGCACTCCCTGTCTGTCGCCTAACAAAACGGCCGCAGCGAGATGGCTCGCATGTAGAGCAATAACTTTCAATCGAATGACTTTAAACTTAAAATAGTACAGTGTCCAAATCAAAAGTGACCATAGCAGTCAATGCTAGTTAGTGCAACAAGTTGATATAGACCAGTGGTTCTCACTCAACCAATAATTTGATGACCAGATCATCAGCTAAACCATGCAAAATAGCTGCACAACTGATATTTCCAATTCATTAATCCATTCTCAAATATTCTATTACCATCTGCTGTGTCAATCATGCTCACGGCAGGCGAGCCTATTTCAACCAATTTCTGGGTCAGAACGACCTGTAATATAATATCAATATTTCCTATAGACTTTTCACAAGAGATATTTCACAATTCACATGGTTAATGCACGGCGGCATAACAGAACCGTTTTAGGCTTAATATAATAGTTAATATAGGCAGCATTATGTCTTACCTAACCAGCCCTCCAATAAGAATAAGACATGTTTATTTACTCACGTTTAGCACGTAGTACCATGTTGCCGTTGTACAGACAGTGCTGGTATAATACTTGGGTAGATAATCCAAGGTAACAAAAATTCACAACAAACAAACAAACTGCTGCAGGCTACGAACCGCTAAAAGTTTGAAGACACTGTTGGTCAGTGAGTCTTATCCCATAGCCCGAAGGGACAGTCAGCTTGCTGGTTGGTGGTTGTCATGGCGATATTACAACCAATCGGTGGACGATCTGCTCTGTACTTGCTGTCTGCGGTACTGTAGGTACTTGATGACACGGACCAGCAGCCAGCCTGCCGGCACGCGCATCACTTGTGCACGCGCGTCAATGCGCGTGCACGCGACGTGAGAGAAGTGTGGGCACGCCGTGCCCACGCGTGCCCCCCCCACTACATCACTGCTTAAAGTTATACCATGTAACTTTTTTGAAGCGGTGAAAACCGCTTCCAATGAGTGGCTTTGTGTGTATCACGCCCATATATGGTAATTTTAGTCCAGAATGAACAGGCTTTTTCAAAAACAGAATGTCCGTTTAATTACCATATATGGTGATCTCAGTCCAGAATGAACAGGGTTTTTCAAAAACACAATGTATGTCACCTCATGTCCATATATGGTCACTCCAGGCCAGAATGAACAGGTTTTTCCTGTCCCGTACGTGCAAAATATCAGTCCAGAATGAATAGCAGTGATGTTAATAGGTTTTTAATGTAATGAGTCCCCAGGACCCACGAAGGGTCTTTCGGATGAGTCCCAGGGATATTTTATGGGTCCCACAAAAATTCAACGCGTCATGTCATTTTTTACAAAGTGCAGCATTTAACTTGAATTGGTTATTATATGGTTATGTTCATGTTACGTAGAAATGTGTCTGAAAGAAATGAACCACAATTCCAAATCTTACAATTTTAATACTTCCAAATAGTCACGTGACGGTTTGATTTTTTTTATACCGAACCGGTAATATCGGATGTTGACCACTTGGGGGCGCAGATAGAAGCTTTTACCGAGTCTTCATAATCAACAGCCACCTGTTATTTTATATACATCGATAATATATGGATCTTCTCAGTGAGATGATGTCTCCTGTTTCTACTGTTACTGCTTCTATGGAATGGCGTGCTTGTGTTTGCTCTGCTGTACAGAGAACCAGTGGACTGGGTCAAAAACAGTGGATTGGGTTGCTTGTAGATCGGCTACTTTTGTTTTGAACGGTTGATCCTAGAGGGACGTGCCACCCCTCTATGGATGCGGGAGGGCAAGGCACAGGCGGCCGCGGTGGTACGCTGCCCCGGCGGACCACCAAATGGACGGCGCTGCCACGAAAACGCTATAATCAATCAAACAGTTAGGCAGCCTAGGCTACATACATAGACTGTCTCAGATAGCATACATGCTAGGCTAGCTTGCTTCCTCCGTGTTGTAGTTGAGCCAATAAAGGTTATTTGACCATGTTCACCACGACGTTAATCGTCGCTATTGTTGTAAAGACGCAATGAAGACCTGTGTGGCTTCTAACACGTTGTCCAATGTCCACCACATCTATAAACAATAGCGCGTGTACTGTATATCCAGTTGTTATTGAATGAAGGGGAAAGGAGGCGGGTCGCTGTCTGAGCAGTGAGCTGCAGTGTAGAGACGTGACGTCACGTTTCTGCGCCGTGCTACACGTTCTGTGGGGGAACCCTTTTCGGTGTATCACCTAACACGCTGTGCCACTATGGTCAGAGAGCGGCCCGGTGCTACGCTAAAACTCAGGCACCCATTGAATTCTGTGACCAAGCGCAGTCGCACAAAATGGCGTCGTGGATTCAAAACACACACAGTCTTAGTTCTATCGTCTGTTTTAAGACTTTCTACGCGGATTTCATTTGTGTTAACGTAGGGTCAAGTAGCATGCCTTCACCCATGAACAATGGTGGCGTCTGTGGACTTTTTAAAATATTATTTTTTTCGCGACGTGGTAAATTATTTTAACGTGGACACCAATGGTCCATGGAGGCGATGCGTCCGTGGGACCCCAGAACAATGACGTGAATGCGTCTCTAGGCAACGTGAATGCGTCAGAGACGCGGGACGCGCACGTATTGACGTCACTGGAATAGGCTTTTTCAAAAAGCAAAATGTGTGTCCCATGTCCATATATGGTAATTTCAGTTCAGAATGAATAGGCTTTATCTGTCCTGTACGTCCAGAATATGTGTGCGGTGTCCCTCCCGGTCAGATGAATGGATACTTTGAGGATTGGTCAAGCTTCACATGATAATTTGGCCTTCAGGTTTTATCTGTCTTGTACATGCAATAGGTCTCACCTATTGCAGCAATGACAAATAGCCGCATAAGAGCAAAAGCAAAGGCACAATAACAATATACAGATGCTAACAGAATGGTAAAAAGGAGCAAGGCAGACAAGAGTAAATACATTGAAAATCTAGCAGAAGTTGAAAAATTTAGTAGGCCACAAAGATAACAGAAACTGAAATAAGTATAGATAGTCCTTGGGCTGGACGAAATATCGGTACCGCTGAGGGGGCAAAACCTTACCTATACTAAATAGTTTTTAGGGTCAATATAAGTAAATTAAAATATGATAGACTTTCCATAGGAGTAGCTTTTTATATTTTTTGCCATTTTGTTATTTTCCTCTATAGGCGGATTTTCATTCATGCTTATCTTGGTATTGGCTCATGTTCAGGAAATATTGCAAAGTTTTATATTATATGTTTGGTATTATTTTTAAGGGGGCACTTTGAGCTTTAATTCAAGTCCTTTTGTGACTATGTATGTTAAGTACAGTGGTCACTGGAGCTCTTCAAAACTTTAATAACTCAAATTTTCCCACAATTTCCGCCTAAACCATATATTTTATTTTAGTTCTGTGGCATCAAGAAACATCAGAGACACAAAACACAACAACTAGAATACAGACATGACCCTAAGGATTTAGGAAATGTATAATTTACCCACAGTATTTCATTCTGAGGTGGTCATTTTCAGCCTTAACTTAAACAAGCACTTTTTTATTAGAAAAAGACAGGTCAATATGCCTATATGAAAGAATACCACTAAACCTCCCTAAACATTGATACAAAAGGTTTTACAATTGATTCTGGTACCTTTAGGCATGCTTGAGAACATTACAAAAATCCAGGAAAATATATTTACCATAAAAGCATCATTTTCAAGATGGCACCCAGGATGGCTGCCAGGAGCTTAAAATGGCTACATCTCAATTATTCTATTTATAGAATAAAAAAATAGGATGATATATATCTTATATATCTCAAGGACACTTCAACACCAACTCTGGGGAGCCCTGGTTTGAACTAGGAGCCTTCCGTTTCCCAAGCTACCGTTTTACCTCCTGAGCCTGCCGCCCCATGATTAGATAGAAGGCCTGGAATTTTGTCATTTTAGGGCAAGACCACTTGGCCTTTGGTGTTGACCATTTGTTGAGGGCACAAAGGCCAAATTCCAGGGCAGGAAGGCCAACAAATAAAACAAGATTTTCTTCCATTGAAAGAAGTAATTGAATAAGGATGATTTTACATTTTACATTACATTTGATAAAACACGTCCGTTTTGAGCCTGTTGTGAGGTAAATAAAACATTTTATATGTAGACTATCTGCTATGAAAGAAAGAAATTATGCTATTTACAATTTGATCCATGCTCAGCCCTGCACCAAGCAAAGAAACTGGATTGGTTTTAAAAATGTAGACAAAAGATACTGGTGTCTACATGACAAGAAAGAGACTGAGGAGAAAGTGGTACAGTCAGCTGGGGCATCAGGGAATGCCAGTTTTTGGAGGGGCACAAGGCCAAACCGAGGTGCAACGAAAGCCATGGCCTTCTTGGCCTCCCCTGAAATTCCTTCCCTGGTGTTATGCTCTAAACTAGTGGTTCTCAAAATGTGTAGTTTCAAGAACCAACTCTGAGAGGGTACAAATGTAACCACATTATGTGTCCATTTGGTTCCATTTTCACACTCCCAGAGTTACAGAAAGAGTTATATTGCATGGTTGTTTGAATATATGAGCCATTACTTTGGCACCCAAGGTGATCAATCACCAGTCTGGTTTGGGACAGTGAATGTGTTCGCACAAAGAGGAGACCTGGTTAACTCCACTGGGAAAATCTGTTTCCAGCTACACCCCTGCTCATTCACACCACATAGCTGGGGCCAGTAATCGGACGTGGGACCTTCAGTGTCCCAGGTGGTCTCTCAGCTACGGCCATCCATTGCCTTATGGATGGAGAACAGGGTCTCCGTTTACAAGCTTATAGAAAGTAGTCTTTTTGTCAACACCAAACTCTGAGAAGTCTTGTCCAAAGTAAATGGCAGTTTTAAAGTGTACTGTATGACAGCAACCATTTAAAAGAACATCAGCCCCAAATGACCAACTTTCTTAGAGCACTGGTTCTCAAAATTGGGGTCCACAGAGGGAGTCTAAATGGACCCTTCTATGTCTGTAACTCTGGAAGTGTGCACATAGAACCTAATGGAAACATAATGTGGTTACATTGTACCCTCTCAGAGTTATGGAGGTTATTGAAATTAAAATGTTTGACAACCACTGTCTTAGAGCATACCAACACATCATTGGGCAGCAGAGGCTCAGGAGGTAGAGTGGCAGCTTGGGAAATGGAATGTTCCTAGTTCGAACCCGGGTTCCCCCGGAGTTGGTATCGAAGTGTCCTTGAGCAAGACACTGAACCCCTAATTGCACCTGATGAGCAGGTTCGTGCCTTGCATGGTTTCCTCCTCCATCAGTGTGTGAGTAAATGTTTGAATGTACATTGTAAAGCGCTATATACATGCAGTCTATTTACCATTATGGTCTGGATGGGAAAAGTAGAGGGAAATGGTAGGCATGAGCTGGGGCTGAAACCTCAATGAATGTTTCTCTAGCCTAGACGGTCTCATGAAGGTCATTCATATCTGCTACTCTCTGTATGTAAATGTATTACTGTCTGTGGACCATGTCAACTTCTTAAGGAATGTGACAATCCGTATAAGTTAGTCAATCCGTATAAGGAGTCAGAATATGGCAACGAACAGTGCATACATAAGACAACAAGTGCCTATTAGGGCTAGTAGATCTGGCTTACAGGATAACTTGGCTAGTTTGTGGTTATTTAAGTGATTAAAATACTAATACATATTATACATGCTTCCAAAAGTGTTTCATAATTTTTACATTAAATGTGAGAGTTAGTGTTATTTATTGTTTGTAGTATAGTAGTATAATGGGACATCATCTTGGGAGGGACGCCATCTTGCATTTGGCATTAATGATTAACTGGTGTTAATTTCACTGATTCATTCACATTTATTGAACCAGAACCAAAACCTTGGGTTAAACACCAAAACCACCTTTCTAGGTTGCATAATAATTAAGATATAGCCTGGCAGCCATCCTGGGTGCCATCTTGAAAATGATGCCTTTATGGTAAATATATTTTCCTGATTTTTGGGTTCTCAAGCATGCCTAAAGGTAAAAGAACCAATTGAAACACTTTTGTATCAATGTTTAGGGAGGTTTAATGCTATTCTTTCATATAGGCCTATTGACCTGTATTTCTCATAAAAAGTGCCCGTTTAAGATAAGGCTGAAGATTACCACCTCAGAATGAAATACTGTTGGTAAATTATACATTTCCTGAATCCTTAGGGTCATGTCTGTATTCTAGTTGTTGTGTTTTGTGTCTCTGATGTTTCTTGATGCCACAGAAATAAAAGAAAATATAGCTGCAAGCAGTGATAAAGTGGCCAAGGCATAAAAAGCAGGAAAGCAAAAAGGCATCAAGGGAAAGCAAAGAAGACATCAAAGAAAAACTAGAAGCAGTGTTCTTCAGAACAGGACTCCGGCAGGTCAGGTAGGTTTTTTTTTTGCCTAGTGGTGACTCTATAATAGGCCAAAGTGAAAAGGGTACCACATGTTCTTGGGCGGCAATCGGACGCTTCATGTGTATGTTTTGCAAAAATGTACCCGCTGGTGGCGCTATAACAGGCCAATGTGAGAAGGGTGGCATCTGTTCCTTGGCCTAGTGGGAATGTGTGTGCAAAATCTCACACACATAGCAGGCTGCGTTTGAGACAATTTGTTCAAAAAGGAGCAATCCTGCAAACCTTGGAATTCAATTTTAGCCAATTAGATAGAATATGATATCGGACAAATCCGTCATGATCACATCACTGTAGAGATACTGTGTACTGATTTGTGTGATTTTCGGATAAAATTTGAAGGAGTAATATCGAAGAATGTGTTTTAATACTGCAAGTCTGCCTTCTGGTGGCGCTATAAATGGCAGATGTGAAAAATGCAGGGCACAGGTTGTTCCTTGGCTTCTGGGAAGTGTGCATACAAAGTTTTACACTAATCAGTGGTTATAGGTAAAAGCACAAAATGGCCTCTACACAACATGTATGCAAAAGACTGTAGGCCTATAACAGACACCAGTAAGACTCCCTAATCGGGAGATAAGCGGCCGTCATGTATACACAAATCCATGTTGATGACATGAGTGGAGACATAGTGTGTACCGATTTGTGTGATTTTAGGGCAAAATGTGTAGGAGCAGTGTCCAAAAATGTGTTTTGCAAGAATCGGCCTCATGGTGGCGCTAGAAGAGGGCCATGTGAGAAATGAGGGTTGGGGTCTCCGCGTTGCCTTGGCGGACGAATAGGTACTGGCCCCGGCTCTCCCGGACGCTCCTAGCCCGAGTTACGGCATTTTATGTGAGCTGCAGTGGAGGGGGTCCTCCACTGGGGGCGCCACCACTTTTGCATCCGTTCTGGAGCACCAGGAGTCGGTGGTCCCCGGGAATTCCCCGTGAGCAGCCCCGTTGGGGTGGTCATTTGGTAATTTTTGCACATTTGGTCATTTTTTACATCTGGGGGTCACCCAGGGACCTGGGGGTCCCTGGAGCTCCGGGGGTCCTTGGAGGTTGTAGTTTGGCAGGCAAGGAGCGTGTGTGCAAAATTTGGCATGGATCGGGGCAACGGTTGCGGAGATATGAGCAGGGCAATAGTGTGACGTGTGAGGTGTGACAGACAGACTGACGGAGGGACTGACTTACAGTTTGTGGAGGTTTTGATAGTAAGTGCGACCTGACGGTCGCAATAAAATACTGTGATACTATTCACCTGGACAGTTTATGGTGCTGTACATAATAAGCCTTGCCGAGCCATGAGGCCCATATGACTTGGCAGAGCCATGAGGCTCATTCTGTAGCGTGAGGCAGCTTGATGTACAAGTACACCCCCTTGACGTGACTTTAGCATGTCGCAGGGACTTAACCCCAATCCAACCCTTGATGCTGAGTGCCAAGCAGGGAGGCACTGGGTCCCATTTTTTAGAGTCTTTGGTACAATCCGACTGGGGTTTGAACCCCGATCTCCCAGTCTCAGGGCAGACATTCAAACCACTAGACCACTGAGCTCGTACATGATATCATTGTAATCCTTGGGCATCACAACATACAGTAGGTGTAGACATCACATAGTTTAGTAATGGCGGATATAAAAATATGCATCAAGGAGGGGCATTTTTGGAAAGGCTCCATAAGGACCCAAACTGTTTTATGCCATCAACCCCAGACAGGATTTGATCCACCAACCTTCTGCATAAAAGGCATATGCTCTAACCGCTAGACAGCCACACATTTGGTGTCTGTCATGTTTGTTAAAGAAAAAGGTTCCATGTAGGCTGAGTGCCTTCGATTAAACAATGATTCAATAGCCATTGCCACAGTATTTTATCGATTTTCCATATTTTGGAGGCTACTAAAAGTAATCTGAGTAAATGTAACCTGAGTATTTGACATTTTTATGTGATCGTATTCTTTCATTCAGCATAGGCAGTCATGTTTAGAAACAAAAAAGGTTCCATGTAATATACTTAAAGTTAACACTTTGAGTGCCAGGGCGTCATATGACGTCAGACACGCACTTGGCAATGATGCCAGAAAATAATATTGGCGTCATATGACGCCAGATGCTTTTTTTTCATATTACAGTAGTACAGTGTTGGATCTATGCGGTAACCAAGATACAGCCCTTTTGGACGATGGGACGGTCGTCATGCATGACAATTCAGTGGCGTCAGTTCAGAACAAGCTAAGGTATGGCAACATGACTGGTGTCTGGTGAAGACACCAGTCATGTTGCCATACCTTAGCAACAGGCACGATGAAAAGTACATTTTTATTATTTCCCCCTGTCAAGGTATGGCAGCTGCATACCCCTGCCATACCCAATTGACGCCCCTGCATGACATCACACGCTTATGTGACCAAATTCAAGCATGCTGATTGGCCGGTTCCCCCCAGAAACAAGGGTCTCAAAGTGTTCAGTGACTTTTACCGTCCGGACACACAGCAATCAGAGGGAGAGAGAGATATATTGAGAGAATGAGCTAGAATTAGTTATAAAATCATTAGATGTAGTATTATTTAGAGAGATAGAGATAGAGAGAGAGATCGGAAGGTAGATGTTTTACCTAGGAGGAGTGGGGGAAGGGAAGGGCTAGTTTCTTTGTAGGTTGGGGGCGTCCATTTTGACCGTTGCTCCGCTGATCAGAGAGCAAGTCATGGCCGCACATGGAGACCAAGCAGGCAGCCGAACCATGCCCCGTGGCCATGGACACCAAGCCCGCAGCCTGCTGCTGCCCAGCGCCGCCACCGACCATAATCAAAACCCGAAGCACCAGTTGGACTTTCGTTTGTTGCTGCGCGGCTGCGTTTGGGACTTGACTGAGGCGACGCGTGAGGATGAACGGTGATGCCGTTGAACGCTGATGCCGGCGATTTGAAGAGAATTCTGTGTTTTTGCTGCTGTGTCGGGGGAGCCAAGGAACGTCGCCAGCCATCCACAGTGGACGGAGGAGCTACGGCGGTGATCCGGACCGGAGGCAGGCTGTTTGGAGCAGTGTATCATCTTACGGCGCCCACCGGCTGCACCGATAGGTATGGCCCCGGAGAGCGGAGTTGCAGCGGGCGCTAATACACCCAAATGAGGCCGTGCGTGGACTTAGCCAAGGAGGACGACCCGGTCGCTGCGGTGCTCTGTCTCCCCCTGAAGGAAGCACTGCTGAGGTGTGCTGCGATCAGCGAACCGGGTAAGCATTATAAAGCTATGCTTTTTACGTTTCAATATGTTCTATACGTCTGTCTGTCTTTCAATGTTATATGAGATCAGTGCTGTGTTCTGGGGACTCACCGGGGACTACCCTCCACACCTCGCCCGACTTGGGACACCCTCGCAGGCACGGCGCCGCCAGGCGCCGGCCTCTATACCTCCGTGATGGAGGAACAATAAAATATGAATGGCGTCTGCCCTCGTGAACCTTTCAAAGTAGCGTATTTGATAGGGATTATGTACTATAGCGTCTGCCCTGGCCAAACGAATAGTAGCTGATCGTATGCCCTCAAAAAAAGTCTAGAACACACCACTGTATGATATGCATAAAGTGTGTTCCTGTGGAAATGAGCCATGAATCTGTAGGTCTACTCTAATGCAAGCTTGTAATACATTCTTCAATCAATCAATAACCGATGTCAATAAGCCTGACCTGCTATTGTTTTTTTTCCACGTAGGGTGCATTTGGTAATATACAATTCAATTCAAAGGAGCGTTATTGGCATGAGAAAACATACGTTTACATTGCCAAAGCAAGTATCACACATACAATAAAAAAAACAGTTGAAAATATACAGTTGGAGGGGGTACAGCATTGTTCAAACAGAGCTATGTCGCATTGTCATTGCCAGACCCATGAAATGGGTAGGCCTACATAAGCAAATGTCGGTCCGGGTTTTCTATATAAAGGGTATATATGATGATGACATGATGATGACATGCCTACAAAAGGCATGATGTCATAAATGATGATGACAGACAGGGGGTCTGGCACAACCAGGTTGACCTGGTCTAGTTTTATATATATACAGGGTACAAATAGCAGCATTATTTTCCTCATAGTACATAAAGGTATCAGCTCTGTTTCATACTGTATGTGCAGTAGGTCTAGATGTCAATCCATGGTTTGTAGTAGGTGTATGAAGTTCCTCCAACTTCTTCCAGTAAGAATACATTTCTTTATAGTTTAGTTTTTTATTGTGTGTGTATACCTAGATAGATAGTTTAGTAATACAATCAGTGTGTGTGTGTGTGTGTGTGTGTGTGTGTGTGTGTGTGTGTGTGTGTGTGTGTGTGTGTGTGTGACATAATAATCTATCAAATCGATCTCAAATCTGTATCAAATTTGTATCAAAGCAGAGCCTATAGAATTCAGTGGCCACGTATATATACATATATACATTTGAAATTATTTAGACTAGTGAAAACAGCCGATCTACAAGCACACAACGCCTCGCTTGTAGATCTGCTGTTTTCACTACTTTTGTGCGACAGCCTTTGCTAAAGAACATACAAATTATACAGAAGCACGTTCATTTAGTATTTTGTATTTATTTCTATCATATACAGGGCCCGTGGAGTCTGACTGGATGGAGGAAGGATGGGAGCCCGATCTGCAACCAGACCAATGACAACGCAGAGGACAGTATGATGGCGGAGATAGCGAGAGCGGAGGAGTCAGGCATAGGTCATACACACTGTAGGTTCGCTGCCTGGACCAATGTCACTCTAGGGGAGCTGAAGAACTTTCTGGGACTTCTCTTCCTCACAGCTATCGTTCACAAGCCGGAGATTGCCATGCAGTGGTCAAAAAAACATTGCCATGCCGTACTTTCCCAGAACAATGGCAAGGAACAGGTACCAGGCCATTTTGAGGCACCTGAGGTACACACACACACACACACACAGTGAACAGTACCATCTTTGACCTTTATTTGTGGTGCCTTTGACTCCTGAATGTTGGCTTGTTGAATGCCTTTTTTTGAGAATACAGTACAGTACAGTACTGACTTTTATATTATTTTATTTATTCTTTACTTGCTGCACATTTATTTTATTTTACTTTTATCCAGTTATATTTTATTTTTGTGAAGTCATATTTGTGATTTCTTTTTTTTTGGAAATATTTGTAAATATTGTTGAACATAAATATGTTCATGCTGGATGTGTGAGGTACTCACCAGGGTTAGGGTTCGATGTTGCCATAAAATAAAAGGTTGACATCGCTTTTCTGACTTTTTGTCTTCCTGACCTTCTAGACCAGGTAAAAACACAGTGAATTCACAGTGCATAGTTCTATCAAAATGTAAGGCAATTTCTACCTTCTGAGTCATTTCATACTTTTTCACTTTGCCCCCTTGAAACTAGACGATGGTACAATATTTTTTTAACTTTTTTTGCACATAATGAAAGTAGGCATGTCATTCTTTCTGTCAAGGGTACTTGTGTTCCGTTACCATTTACCAATTTGTTGCTATGGCTTCCTAAAGTTTTTTTTCTTTGAACTCAAATATCTCAGAATCTAGATTTCTGAGGTTATTGACTGGTTTGCGCAGTGCGCACTCTCGAGCACCCATCTCCAAAACCGCTCACCGAAATCACTCCAAAATTTTTTTGGTAAAAAAAAAAATCCTCTTTTACCAAACCTCCCATTTTTGTTCCGATGTGAATATCGGATCATTTCCAATTTATTCCCTGGAATTGGGGCAGAAATGAATGGGACCTAATGGTGGCACTGGTAAGGGACGGGGGGCAGGGGGGGCTGGCACTCAAAGTGTTAATATATATTGTGGGGGCTGAGACCAAAACGACACTCAAAACAATTGAACATTGTAGCCACACTGCCACATTTATTTAGAAAAAAGGAGGACAAGCAGTAGCGGAGCTCCACTCCGTAAGGTAAGTAGTAAGTACGAATGAAGTAGATAATCAAATGAGGAATTAAGTAGTAGTAGTAGTAGTTCACCCCAAAATGACTCTTTACTCAGGCCATGGAGACTTGAATTCAATAATATGTTTAGTTTTGTCACGTTCCTAAAACAATTTTCTTTCAATAAATTTACCCCCATTGGCTCCGGATGGGGACCCACATGCATTTGGGTCCCCATCCGGAATCAATGGGGGTGTACTATAATCCATTTTTTTGTCTGGAATGTTTCAATACAAACAAATAATTATTTAACTCAAGTCTCCATGGCATGACTAATCAATAGAAAAAGTCATTTTGGGGGTGAACTACTCCTTTTAAACAATAAAGCCAAGTAACTCAGGTCAAAGTCAAACAGTCCAACAGTCTAGTCAACCCTTGATTCGTACTTTCAGTCCTTAAGCATGCTTGTTCCATCACTGTGCATGTTCTCCTATATTGCCTGAAATGACAGATACGCAACATTAGGATTTCATTTAACTATATGGCATTTAAAAGGACTTGTGGAGTGTATAATTCTCTTACCGTCAGCCCCTGTCAGCATGGAGGAGTCAGTGGAAAGTGGAGCAGAGCCTTCTCTGCAGAAGTGCCCAGCCCTGCTCTCTGCAGGTGTGCTTAGATTAGGCTGATTGAACAGGTACATTGGCCCATCACTTGGCCCAGGGGTGGGCGTTGCCTTCTCCAGCCAGCTCTGAAACAAAAACGTCATTACTTCAAAACATGAATACTTCAGAAGTGAATAATCAAAATTCAAGCCCATGAATTAAATACAGTTGGGTGTCCAATGTAAAAAAAAAATATTAGGTCTTATTTGGGATGTTCCATTTAGGCAGGGTGTTTACTTGTACATTATGTAGCATATGCTTTGTAAATGAAAAGTATACATTGCTAATGGACCAGTTATTGCAGAAGTAGGTGTGGGTTGGAGGAATTAAATTGATGAAAAACATTAAATGAAACCAGAGAGACAGAACTGGGGGGAATGTGGTGTATGAGTGTCACTGCTGCTTTTTCCTACCCATAACCATAGATCAGGACTGCACTGAGATCATGCAGGAATCGAACAGGATTGGGTCAGTCATTCTGCAGGCTGGCCATCTTTAAGTTTCAGTTCTTAGGCAATAAAACCTGGCCTGGATCAAAGGAAAGGCCAAATGAATACAAAAATAACAAATTAAAATAATCTGCTGCACTACAGGCTTGAAACAAAATATTCTACTAATCCACCCAACTACAGGCTTGTCATTAAACTTAAAACACATCAATTCAAAAGTCAACTTAGTAGCTTACATACAAGCATTACATTCCAAAAGAAATTGTTTTACATTTAGATCCCAAAAACCAAAAACATCATAACATTTCAAAGCACATGGTCAAGTCACATTGTTCCTCTATCACACACAGCAAGTGTATCGAGTGGATCAGGTGGATCAGGTAGGTGAGGTATATCTAAAAAACAAATTATTGTATGGGTAAGTATAATGAATGAATTAAAACTGTTAGAAATGGGAATAGTTGTTGAAATAATGAACAGTACAGACCTACAACAGCTCCAGTGATGTGCACCTCACTGAGCAACTGGTTTTATACTGGGTGTGGTGATGATTGCCAATTGCTGAGCAGCTGTGTGACGGATTGTGACTTGGGGACCGGGACCAAAACATTGCATGTGGAAATGAAGAAAACATTCCATTTGAAAAATAAAATGAATATACAATCTGAACCCTGGGTTACAATTACTATTGTATTGACTATACTTGTACTGTTCTCCATTTTGTCTAATGAAATAATCAAGCGGTTTGAGCTTGTACAAATGCAGAGCCATTCCATGTTAAATCCCATGTTAAAGTTAGCCTTTTTGCTAAATCACCAAACAACTAGCAGACACATTTCAACACACTTTAGCAAAACTAACCAACCAAGCCATTGACAATAAACCATTGCACTGTCAACTTACCGCTGAGTAGATGGGCGCAGAATGCAATCATCCAGCAGCATGCGGCTTCCAAACAAAATGAGTGAGGAGGAAGTGGCCTCACCTCAACCGTTATTTATACTCTCTTGCTTAATAGGGTTGCCATATTTGGTTGGGTTGCCATGTTTGCAATACCAGGGTTTTCACGGCAACATTTTGTGAAATGCATTTTAAATGCATGAGGTAAGGCTTGAACAGGGGACTTCTGGAATGATAGACAAAGGCCTTACCAGGTGAGCTATGCACAGCTCTGCACAGTGAGAAAATATTACTTTAAATGTTTGTTTTAGAAGCAGAAGAATAATTTGCATAAAACCGCAATATTGATGAATTATTAAAAAAGCATGTTTCAATTTAAAAAAAATCCGATCTAACAGATCTTTAGATATTGGTCCAAAGTTCATGTAAAAAAAGTTCCGTGCACGTGACGCGAAAGTTCCGGAATAAAAGCGGGTTTAAGTGTTTTACAAACTGCTCAAAATGGCAGAAAATCTAAGGACGGAGCGTACTTAACAAAGACATGGATGGCTTCCGCTTGAGTCAAGGCACGCGTGTAACCAAGTTGCATGTCTTTAAACGAAACGAGGCATGACTTATGCCCCTTTAAAGTTTGAGTTTTCAAACGCTTCGTATAGCGCCCCCCTTTGGCCAATTGGAGTAAGATTGCTTTCAGTGATATTTGGACTAATCCTCTACATATTTGCCAAATGCCATGAACGTGTCACTTTGCATGTATGATTTAGAGGCAGAAGAATAATTTGCATATAACTGCAACATTGAGTGAATTATTAAAAAATAATGTTTCGCTTTAAAAGAAATCTGCCGAGACAGATCTGACCGCATTGGTCCAAAGTTCATGTAAAAAAAGTTTCGTGCACGTTACGCGAAAATCCCAGGAGGAGATAGATTTTGACTGTTTTTCATATAATTCAAAATTGTGGGAGAAGTAAAGGTCAGAGGTCAAAAGTCAGAGCGTAAAAGTTGTTCGGCATGAGGAGACGCATAAGTGTATACAGGTTTCATTGCTGTACCTGAAACAGGGCATGAGCTACACCAGTTCAAAGTTGGCATTTTTCAAAGGCTTCCTACAGCGCCACCCTTTGGCCGATTGTTGCGAGCTTCGCATTTTAGCCGTTTGGCATAGTCCTCTGCCATACTGCCGAGTTTCGTAAAAAGCGACTGCACGGTCTAGCCACAAGTGAAAAAGTGGTGGAATAATGATGAAGTCCAATATCAATGAGTGGCCATTTGCCACTTCGTAGCCTTGGCCACTAAATATATGGTTTAGGCGGAAATAGTTATTTTTATGTATTTATTAAAGGTTTGAAGAGCTCCAGTGACCACTGTACTTATCATACATATTCACAAAAGGGCTTGAATGAAAGCTCAAGGTGTCCCCTTAAAAATGATACCAACCATATAATATAAAACATTACAATATGTCCTGAACATAAGCTAATAGAAATATATGTACCTGTGTCTAAAATGCAATTTTTCAAAGGGGGGTGGTAACTTTAGCAGCTGATAACACCACTTAACTCTTTGAGTGCCCCCTTTTTCACCACTAGAGGGCCCCAATGACCAGAGAATTCTACTTAGACAGTGCTGGTATATGCACAAGCCCTGCAGCCATGACATGCCTGAACACTTTCCTTTGTGCATGTACAGGAAGAGGATGAAGTTAGCTTGAAGTTAGCTATTGGCTACCAAGCATTTTAGAAGATCTATTTTCTGCAATTTAGCCTCGATTAAACCTTGCACACCTCATGCATGGGAAAAAAACAGAGAAGAATGAGCTCTAAAAAATCCAATGCAATCCTGGATTGCATTGGAGTGGATTTGTGCAGTTTGTTCACAGCTTTCAAACAAAAAAATCCGATTGGAAATCCGTTCAGGCATTCTTGAGATAATAGCCATTATGTTTTATATGTTATGTAAACAAAAATGGCTGCCCTGTATGTTAGATGGGGTTGTATGGGGGTGGAACATGCAAAATCGCGATTGAAATCATGTTCACCAGATTTGATGGGGTCCAAAAAAAATGTTTCCAAAAAAATTTTTTGGACTAGTTCGGGATCGGCACTCTGCGATACGCTAATAAAGCCGAACTAGTTCGGGATTGGCACTCAATGAGTTAAGCTACCTGTCTACAAGGTCTATCATATCAAAACTTAATCTAGAGATGTATAGGAATAAAAAAATCACAACTAGAATTTGCCCACCCAGGTGGTACCGATATGTCAAATGTTCAGTCTTAGCCTAAGGACTAAGAGGGATGCAGTTGACAAACAACTAAGAGACCAGCAAGCAGGACTTTTTATATATTTTTTTAAAACCTATTATACCGGCTGTCATACCGGCTCTCCAGACAATTCTATACTAAGATTCAGCGCTTCACTTCGAACCGAGGTTTGATTTTTTATAAAACAAATCTTAAAATGGTCCTAACTGTTAAATCGCTAAAGTTTTAGAACCCCCACTCCGTTAATTTCAGCTTCAAAAGCCTTCTCTTTATATGTTTTCTATGAGCCGTGAGGGGGGAGAATTTCACGGCAAAATGACGTCATCATACACTACCGGCCAATCACAGCGAGGGTTATACACTGCCGGCCAATCACAGCGCATCTTGAAGTGGGGTCGCTAGGGCGGCCATATTTGTAGTCTCCCGTGTGTCTCTATACTCGGGTGAACGGTGAAGCATGGGTGAAGGAGTCCGTTTCTCCGGAATGCCTGAACGCACAGGAACCAGGGACCCCTCTAAAGATAGATCTCGGCGAGGTGGAGGCAGACGCGGGGGTGTGAGGGGCGAAAAACAGCCGAAAGACGCGGACGCGACCGAGGTTTGCTATATAGCTACTGACCACAAGTTGAGCAACTTACACAGTATAGCTTTAACACACAGAGAAAATAATATGCCATATTTATACTTAGTTGTGAGCCAATTTTCTTTTTCTTTTTTTTTTGTGCAGCTACCGGTAAGTATAACTGAAGCTTAAGTAGACACATTATGTGCTAATCAAAAAGCACTCTTCCTTTATTTGGCCTGATTTAAATCCTTTGGAAGTACAACATTCAGTGATGCCTAACAAAAGTATCTAGATTAATCTAGAGTCAATTTTGATCCGTAACATCACAGATTTCACTATGGTTAACACTATTAAGTACAACAAAAACTTAAAGTTATACCATGTAACTTTTTTTATAAAACAAATCTTAAAATTGTCCTAACTGTTAAATCGCTAAAGTTTTAGAACCCCCACTCCGTTATTTTCAGCTTCTGAAGCCTTCTCTTTATATGTTTTCTACTTAGCCGTGACAGGGGCGGGATTTCCCGGCAAAATTACGTCATCACACTACCGGCCAATCACAGCGAGGGTTATACACTGCCGGCCAATCACAGCGCATCTTGAAGTGGGGTCGCCATATTTGTAGTCGCCCGTGTGTCTCTATACTCAAAAGGTAATCTCGCCTACCAGGCAGGGTGAAGGAGTCCGTTTCTCCGGAATGCCTGAACGCACAGGAACCAGGGACCCCTCTAAAGATAGCTCTCGGCGAGGTGGAGGCAGACACGGGGGTGTGAAGGTACGAAAAACGGACGAAAGACGCGGACGCGACCACGGTTTGCTATAGGGCTAATGACCACTAGTTGAGCATCTTACACAGTATAGCTTTAACTAAAACTAAACTAAACAAAAACATTTTGGAAGTGTGTTCTAATATTAGTCTGTTTACGTAGCCAGATTAAATAAATACCCATAGTCTTCATTATAAGAAATATAATGATGATATACAATTACAATATGATGATTAAAAATAAATAATAATAATTGAAAATGAGTGGAATATTGTAAGAAAAAACAGTGTTTACAAGGATATCAATGCATAATAAGTTTGCTATGAGGGTACGATATTGTGTCATAATCATTATTTTTGTAGTATTTTGGGCTGAGTTAAATCATGCTAACACCAAATGTGGGCAGCTTTCTAACTCCATAACTAACTAACTGACAGGCTTCGGGAAAGATGACTTCGACTAACTGTATGTGCAAAATGGCGCATACATTTTTGGAATGAGCTCAATTACAGCTGACATTTCAAATCTGAGAAGGTTGTGGGAGCTGTATGTTCAGTGTTGAAGGTCTGATAATGCCAACAGAGCTTCAAGATGCATGTAATAAATCTGACAGCTCTGCAAATGTCACATCAGCTAACCTCGGATGCCAAACAAATCGATATGTGGTGAAGACACAAGCCCATCTGCTGCTATCAGGTGTGGCAGGGTCTCCAGACACATCAACATAATCGGAATGGTGTGGACAGATCAGTGTAACCCATTGGAAAATTCTGACCACAACAACACAGGCAGAATGGGATAGAGAACAAGAGAGCAGTTGGTGATATTGTTTAGATACTGACGGGGAGCTTTGTAACAATGAAATTATACTATATGGGGGTGCCGGCTGGCCTACTGGTCCAGGCGCATACCACTTAGGCATTGCCCGGCGGTATCGCCGGTTCAATTCCCGATTCGGACGACCTTTGCTTCATGTCACTCCCAATCTCTCCCCCCAGTTCCTGTCAGTCTACTGTCCTATCAAATAAAGGCATAAAAGCCCCAGAACAAGTATTTAAATAAAAAGAAGAAATTAGAGTATACGACACACATTTAGTGATGGCAAGTGAAACGCGATTTACTCTTAGGCCTATAATTGCATGCCAGTGTTGCACATCAACACATAAAAAGTAACTTACAACCATTGGTCGTCCTGCAAAAAGGTTTTCAGGATCATACAAACTCTCATTAAACACATTGAAGTTAATGGATATGATCAAATTCAAAACAGCACAAATCATATTTAAAGCAAGAGATAATTTACTACCGGGGAATATACAGAAGATGTTTTTTGACAGAGAGGGTGGTTATAATTTAAGAAGGGGGCTTAACTTGAAGCAACTTCTTATCCACACCACTATGAAAAGTCAGTGTATCACGGTATGTGGGGTCAATTTATGGAATAGTTTGGATTTGGAACTCCAAAAAAGCACGAATATTATACAGTTTAAGAGGATGTATAAGAACCAAATTATCAAGTGTTATAGAGTGGAGGAAAGTCAAAGTGGGTGTTGATTGTAGTTGTATTTGTGTATGGGTGATATGTATGTATGTATGTATGTATGCATGTATACATAATGTGCATATGTATATGTATGTATATGTGTATGTACAGGTTTATATGTATGTATTGTAGATGTAGTTGTAGATAGATATTATAATATAGATATATGGGAAATATATGAATAATGTATAAAGATATCATAGGAATATATGATATACAGTATTGTTTATGGATTATGATTATACAATAAGGGGGTAGGAGCAAATAAGTATTTACTTCTTCCTAGTCCTTTTTGGACTTTTGAAAAAAATAAAAACGATTGCACTTTATTTACTTTAGTTTTGTTTATGTATATATATTGTGACCATTATTATTTGTTTTTATTTTTTTGTTTTTAATTGATAGTTCAAAATAAAGATTATCAAATCAAATCAAAAATCAAATCAAAAATCTTGTAGATTGGCTATTTTTGATGTGCTGCATCATGCGCAACCAAATATGAATCAGGCATGAGTTCTTATTCTTAAAGTGTAGGTAGAAGACATTCCCGATGTTCCAGGTAGCATCTGTCTCATCACAAACTAGCTGAGTCTTCATTTCCTTCTAGATTTTCCTTCTGCGTGCACGTGCGTACGTGCACATACACACAGTAGTATAATTTCCTGGTGGATGGGATGAATGGTGCAGCCCATGTGTGAGTGGCACCTGTTCTGTTGTTTGCCCGTCCGATGGGATTTCAGTCACACTCAGTATGTGGCCCTGAGCTGCCTCCACACTCATAGAGACAGAACCCTAATGGAGGATAATGAGCTGCGCAGTTTTCCCTTCTGCCTAGCATACAGAGCAAGGGCTGCTCTAACCCCAGACTCATGGATCCCGATCCCCCCAGGCTCTGACAGAACATCAAAGAGTCTGGAAGAAAAGGAGAATGAAAGATAAAGCATGTTTATGTTATTTGTGGTGGCAGAGTGCAAAGTGCTTTTTCATGAAAACAAAATATTGTTATCTCTTGCTACAGAAATAATTTGCATATATAAGTCAGCCTTTTTTAAGCTGACTTACTTACACCTTGACGACAGGACAAAATCTTCAGCCTTCTATCTAACAGCAGGCAGGACACCCGACAGTTTGACCCTCTCGTGCCACATCACAAAAGAACACTCATAAGTATTCCAGTTGGGTGCCGATGCATCTCTGAGTGCCTCTGTAATAATAAATATACTATGTTTAATGCATATGCCTACTGAGAACGGAGGACAGGTTCTATCAAAGTCCTTGGCTGTTGGAGAACAAGCAGATTGTGGGTTGTGTCAGGTCCAGAGATCAGTCTCTGAACCCTGGATGGAATTCACACAGCTGGATCCAGGTGGACAATCTGACTGCTCGGTGCTGGCGAGTAAAGGAGAAAATATCACACCATGTGAAGAGGGACAGGCTGTGCCTTTGATCGAGGGTTGAGCTCCACTTATATCAGAAAGCCTTTGTTTCTGTAGGAGGTAAAAAGGAGGTGGATGTTGGGTCTTGGTTTTGAGAGATGTTTCTGTGCCTTTGGAGTACTGTAAGTTTAACTACTTCAAAGCCCTGCTCTTGGGCACCTGGCTCCAATTAACAATGTAACTTCAACTAGCTCACGGTCCCACAGTACTGCAGGTTAACTGTTGGAGGATCCACACTTTCATTATCATGCAGCAAAGGTGTTAGTTCTGAACAGGGTTTAAATTGCTGGGGGGTGGGGGGGTACAAGCACATGCCTCTGTTTTCCATAACCCTCTCTCTGATCATTCTTTCTTAATGTGGGGATAGGTTTTATCATGCTTCTGGTCAGACTGAATTGAATGCATATATATATATATATATATATATATATATATATATATATATATATATATATATATATATTCTTTAATATTGTTTTATAAAAACTATTTCAACAATAGTATAAATTGCACGTCTACAAGCTCACGAGTCACGTGATCTGTGAGCACCAGACTTTTAACTGCTTTTAGCAATTTTTGGTTATTCTGTTTTGTCTGTGTTTTCGGTGTTTGTGACTTCAGATGTCACTGCAATCACGGTTACTTTGCCAGTGACACATACACATTCTCAATTCTTGTTCTGCAGTTCAGTTGAGTCAGTTGACTCTGTGTTGCGTGTGGGTTCAGGGGGAATAGGGAGATAATTTGATGCTACATCCTTTCATGTACAGAGATCATTGCAGTCACATCATACTCTCAAGCACTTCCACACTCACTTTCTTCCCTTTGCAATAGGCTGATGTGTGTGTGTGTGTGTGTGTGTGTGTGTGTGTGTGTGTGTGTGTGTGTGTGTGTGTGTGTGTGTGTGTGTGTGTGTGTGTGTGTGTGTGTGTGTGTGTGAGAGAGAGAGAGAGAGAGAGAGAAAAGAGAGGATAGAACTCCAGAATTCTCCAGTGTTTTGATCTCATGCTGGAACAACTTCATACAGAACTAGGGAGAGAGCAAGAGAAAAAAAAATGAGAAAGCAGTGGTGGAACAGACAGACAGAGAGATAGAATGGTGGAACAGAAGTACAGTGAAATGGGGGGTAAAACGCATGGCAAATAAGATTTTTCACAGCAGAGCTCAGTGAGCGAGAGAGATTGAAGACAGGATAAGAAAAGAGTAGTTGTGTAAAAGGAATGCAAGTTGAGGAGGATAGGAGGAGGGGGAATGGAAATAATCTATTTTGCTCTCGGAGGTCCTGATGCTGATGCTGAGGATGGAATCTGTAAAGCTATCTAGAGATAAGTCATGTTTAACAGTATGAGACTCCAGACGTGTAGAGACAGATACCTGTTTACACTAGGGGTGCAACAGTTAATCAATGCAATTGATTCAATTCAACTACAACTTAACTGCCAATGAATTTAATAATAGCTATTTGTTCACGATGAATATTGAGGGTGTTTTTCCACACTGTGCAGTGTGGAGCAGGGATGGGTATCGTTCACCTTTGAATCGATACGATACCTTTTTCGATACCTGGGAATCGATACGATACCCTTTTCGATACCATTTTCGATACTTTTTATTTATTATTATTATAATTATTATTTGCCTTTTTCTATGGGCTATTTTACACACCCAAAAAGGTTATTAAGCCAGTTATTCAGCCATTTTCATGTCAAGTAGGCCTAGTAGTAGAGTAGTTGATGTGACTACTATTACTGTTATGGCTGCTATTGTATAATTAATTCTATTGTTTGTCTACAATAGAATATAAACATACCGCACAGCACACATGAACGCGCGGCATTCCACAGTAACAAGTGTAGCCTACTAAAGCAGTCATTAAACTCTCAGTAGCCCAACTGTTACAGATGCGACCGGCCAGGGGTGCGTTCAAGAGTATCGAAACGAGGTATCGTTCGTTTTTACGTGAACCGATACTCGATAGTATCGACGTCATGCGACCGATACCATTAAAAGTATCGCAGACGATACCCATCCCTAGTGTGGAGTAAACCAAATTATACAGTACCAGCACAATGGCGGTGCCACAGCACCATTGATACAAAGACCTCTACAAACTGGGAACATTTCGCCCTCAACACCCAAAAGAAGAAGATTACCTGCATTATTTGTTAGATGGGCATTTGCTTGGTATGGGAGCATCTGTACTCTGCATAAACTTTATTGTTGAGTGGCCAGTCTGGAGCAAAAAAATATAAAAATCTTCAGCGTTCATTTAAAAGAACTGAAAAGTGCCAGCAGACCTGAAGTTTGTTACAGATATGTGGTGCATACAAATTGAACACTGCTTCTCTACTTTAGACTGAGTCTGGGGACAGAAAGCAGAGCTGTTGGTATGGGATCGTGAGTGCATAAACTTTATTGGCTAGTCTGGAGCACATTAGGCTAACGTCGTTAGTTATGAAGCCCAATAGCGAATGTGCTTAATCATGTTCACATTCACCACACAGAATCACAAGTTCACAACGTCACATACATTTACAGTTCTGACAGTAGATAAACAGCATTATTCACTTTCTATGTTAACATTAGACATAGAAATCACAGTTAATCTTACCTTGAGTTAAGGCAATAATAGAGCTTAATGACCTTAATGACTGGATGGTAACCAGGGCAGACACCATACTGTTGTTGTTAGTAATTGACTACTTAGCATTTCCATACATCCCAACAATATATTTATTGTATTTTTCAAGACAAAAAAACTAATGTTAACCTTGTCATGCCATGTTAACCTTGTCGTAGTGTAAAGCCTGTTTTATTCTGACTGTGTCTGTAAACAATGCCAGCCAGCCTAGAGCCCACCTACTACTAAACTGTATGGTAATTTCCACAGACACAAACTGTACATGCTCACACAAAGACCATTCCCATATATACAGATTATTTCTAGACAGGATATTTAACCTGGCAAAAGCAAATTCATTCCAGTGTACAAGGGAGGATATTGAGTCATTTGCAATCATTTGGATTCTCTGTAATACAGTTATAAACAATAATATTGTACATCATCCCATCCCTAATTCGTAGAAAATAAGAATAAGATAAATACAAATATGTGAACAAAGTTACAGTGCAACACAAGAAAAAATGGAACAAAAGTCTTTCATTTAAAAGAAGTTTAGGGCACGGTGACGCAGTGGTTAGCGCTTCGCCTCACAGCAAGAAGGTCCTGGGTTCGATTCCCGCCGGGGGAAGCTGTGGGCGCTGGGGGCGTGTTCCTCCCTCCGCGTCATCAGCGCCCACACCCTAGATGGGGATGGCGATAGGGCCTTTCTGTGTGGAGTTTGTGTCTGTGGAGTGGAGTGTCTCCTAGGGTAGATACCCTCACAAAAACATGCAGTAGTCCTGGTTTCTATACTACCTCCCCCTAGCCAGCCAGGTGCTCCCCAATTCCCCTGGCACGACAGGGGGAGAGCTGAAACCAGGACTACAGGTTAGGTAGTTGGCACTGGGGGAGAAAATGGGTTGCAAAAAACGTGGGATAAAAAAAAATATATATATTAAAAAAAAGAAAGTTGCAGCAGACCTGAGGTTTGTTCTAGATATGTGATTCATACGAATTGAACACTGCTTCTCCACTTTTTTAGTGCAGACTCTTGCGACAGAAAGCAGACCTGCCCCAGATGACCTTAGAGGTAGCATGCAGGTAGTAAGCAGAAGATCACTGCTCATTTTGATTCTTTCCATCCTTGGCTGTAATGTTTGTTTCCATCTCTGCTTCCTGTGTTTTCAGTCAGGGAAGGGGTTATTCAAACACATCCACGTCTTAATAAAATATGGTGTAAATCAGGTGTCGGAGAGACCCCCCTCCCCCAAAGCCCCATGACAGTTTATTCACCAGAGCAGAACAAAAACTTTAATAATATCCCATTTTACTCTGCCATAGATGGAGTCATGGAGACGACCCACTGTCCCTCTGCCACTCCTGACCCTTCAGTTCTCAGTATTAATTAAACTGTCACTTGACAGGAACCAGTGATATCAGTCTTTTTGTCTGTTCAATTATTCTTATCTATCTATGTATGATAGATAGTAGATAGATAGATACAGTAGATAGATAGATACAGTAGATAGATAGATAGATAGATAGATAGATAGATAGATAGATAGATAGATAGATAGATAGATAGTGTAGCTGCCATCAGAAACGGACATCATAATTAAAGTTCATTCTTTATATAAATAAGTTAAAAAGGTCAATAAGTTAAGTTCATAATGTTTTTGTTTTGGACAATTTCATGTATCTAGGTTTCTTTCTTTGTTTCACATGATACTGAGGTGATTTCTGTGTTCTTGATTGGCCCAGGTCACACTGGCCTTCTGATCTTTGATCTGTTAATGAGCAAGGGTGGTTGGCATCACTGTAATTAGCAGAGCTGAGGGGAACCAGTTCATTCTGAACAGAACACTGAGAGGAGAAGCAAGCACAGCATTGCAGCTATCTGTATGCTGTTTGAGAGAGAAAGAGTTGCTGTTGATTAAGAATAATATCACAAGTAAAGACAAAACACGAGTTAAAAGAAGAGTACGTTACAGAAGATTTAAGTTTATTTCCCCAGAGTTGATGCGGCCAATGAGGTATGCATTGTTTGTTTGAAAGTGAACTGTATTTGTTTGTACTGTATATTTTGTTTGATCATTGTTCTCTGTGAGAATATTGTATTAATGTATATTTGTATTTTGTGTTTGTTTACAGTTCTTACGGCATTTTATTTGGCATTAAATGTCTGTCTATAAAAAGATCACCTTGTGTGCGTATCTATCAACCGGAGGGAACTACAGTAAGAACTCAGCCTGCTCGACACGAGGTGAAGGGGCCTGTCTGTGCCTAGGATCAGGGGCCTGTCTGGCTTAGGAAAGGGGCCTGTCTGGCCTAGGAGAAGGGGCCTACCAGCCTGGCGTCGACCGAGCTTCAAGCAAGTTTCCACCTACAGTAACTCCAGCATTGTACAGATAAGACTGTGCTTACACTGGCATCCCAGCAAGTGGAGTGCGGGAGCTTTTGCGTGGTTAAACCAAGAAGTAATACATTTAAAACAAGTTAAATGTTGATAAGTGGAGTAACCTCGTTAACTGCTTTAAAGGGACTCTATAAGTGCTAAATGGGAAATGTCATGGTGTTATGCACATGTTTTATTTGATCAAGTTTGATGTTTCCACGCAGTTATTTTTCAATTAAGCAAGTTTGAAGTGCTAATAGGGTAAAATATTCTGTTGTATTTTTCCAGTAATTCATTTCTTAAGTGGTTCATTTCAAAGAAGTCAAGTGACTAATAATATTACGACTAAGTGTGATATAAGTTACTAAAGGTTAAAAAGGGTAATCCAATTCATTGGGTTAATTCATTTTAAGTTCATGTGTATTGTAAAAGAGTTTATGATTAAGTCATTCTAACTTTATGCCAATTCATTGCAAGTGAAAACAAGTTCATTTGTTTTGTAAAGGGGTTTTGGTACCTTTTGAGTTATTCTAAAAACGTTTTTGGTGAAACTAAAATCCAAGTTCATTGCAATAAGTGTTGTTGCAATTTAAAACCCATAAGTACTATTCAAGTCAAGCCAGTTAATTCAACTGTTGTTTTTTGTTTTATTTTTTATTTCAAAAGCTACTAATTTAAGAACGCTTACAGTAAATCTTAAGCAAACAAAGATGTCTGAACACGAAGACAATGGAACACATTTAGATAGTACCATTAATGTTGAAGCATTATTTCACCAGTCTCAAAACACTGATAATGCACCTTTAGACACTAACCCACACAAGGACACTGAGGTAATTGAGGTTGAAGAAGAGACCCACGATGAAGCAGGAGGGACCGAAGTTGTTCCAGAGCAATTGCGAAAAAGCCAGAGAACCCGAACGCTTACTCAAAAGGGTCAAGAAATCGAAGACAACAAAATAAGGAGTTTTAAGCATCACTTCACAACTTCCTATGAGAAATGGAAATGTCTTGCCAAGGAGACTAAGAAGGCTTTCAGTGGACCTTTATCCGGTGAGATATTACAGAGCATTATGACCAATATCAACTGTGCTCAGAAGGACGTAACGCATGCTTATGAAGACTTACGCCGACACATTACTCCTGATAATGAGATCCGCCGCCGAGTCGACACGTGTGTAGCGGTGTCGGAGAAGATCCTGAAGCGTGCTTCTAAAGACAAAGATTCAGAGACACTGAGTGAGACTAGCTCAAAGTTCACATTCAGTGCAAGCCAAAGTTCAGTGTCTGCAAGTAAGACAACCATGAGATCAAAACACTCAGCCATGTCCGCTGCAAAGAAACAAGAAGCTGCAGCAGAACTAGCTGCAACTAAAGCCACTTTGGAAGTCATGGACGAAATGGACCACGAGAGGCAACAGCTTGAAATACTTGAAGCTGAAAACAGACAAAGACTTGCAACCATTGAAGCAGAGAACAAACAAAGGCTTGCAATCATTGAAGCTGAGTTTGCACAACAAGAAGCAGAAAATGCTGCAAGGAAAAGTGCTTTAGAAGAAAAACGCAGGCAGTTAGAGTGCTTAGAGACAGTTAAGAAAATGAATGCTGCAAAGGCACGACTACAAGTGTACGAACAAGATGTGGGCTCAGATGACGACATATTAGACTTGTTCCAAGACAACAAATCTAAGCAACTGACACCCGCAGTTAAGCCAAGAAGTCTCCCAGTGCAAGGCGTGACTTCACCACAACATGTCTCGCATGCACAAGCGACTCTGATAAACCAAACTACCACAAGCGGCCAGCCTGCTACTAATGCTCAGCAAGATGATAGCGCTACAGCAATCGCTAGAGCAATTGCAGAGTCCATCAATGCAAGCCGACTTCCTGTACCAGAGCCTTCAGTTTTCAGTGGAGACCCACTAAGGTACAAGGACTGGAAAATGTCATTCGAAACATTAATTGGAAGAAAGAATATTCCAGTAAACGAGAAAGTCTACTACCTTCGCAAGTATGTCGGCGGACCTGCAAAGAAAGCCATAGAGGGTTATTTCCTGTTAGGAACAGAAGCAGCTTATCATTCAGCGTGGGACATACTTGAAGAAAGATATGGAAGCTCATTCGTGATAGCTAAAGCCTTCAGGGATAAACTTACCTCATGGCCGAAGATAGGACCCAAAGACAGTGTTGAACTGAGAGAGTTCGCAGACTTCCTGCAAGGCTGTCTATCGGCGATGTCACAGATTAAAGGCCTAGAAGTCCTGAACGACTGTTCTGAAAACCAAAGAATACTTACCAAGCTTCCTGATTGGTTAACAGCCAGATGGAACAGAAAAGTCATTGAAACTCTGGAACAGTCCCAGGAATTCCCTAAATTCACACAATTTGTTAAGTTTGTCGCAAAAGAAGCCAAGATAGCCTGTAATCCAGTGACCTCTCTTTATGCTTTGAAATCGAGTGATGGAGAGAAGGTGAAGACAGCACCAAAGACTCGAAGTGTTGGTGCTAAGGTGTTTGCAAGCACATCTGAAGAGAAAACAGATGCTAAGTGTGTCTTTTGTGAAAAGCCAAACCATGGCATTCACACATGTCGAAAGTTCATGGCTAAGTCAGTAGCAGAACGAGTCAAGTTTGTGCAGACCAACAGATTATGTTTTGGATGCTTGAAATCAGGTCATCATTCAAAGAACTGTGAAAACAAGAGTGTCTGTGACACATGTAAAAGGAAGCATCCTACCTGTTTACATGAGGACCGTTCCAAGGACGACGGAAAGAAAGAACAAAAGGATGACAAACGAAAGGAGAGTGAGAAGCACTCAAAGGACAACAAGGAAAGGTCAAAGGACAAGTCAGAGTCTAAACAGACCGAAGAAACAGCTAATGATGCAACATCTTTTCGAGTAGTTCAGGACAAGAGCAACAGTTTCACATCCACAGTTGTTCCTGTATGGTTATCCACTACAAGTAAACCAGAGAATGAAGTTCTTGTATATGCACTTCTGGACAGCCAAAGTGATTCCACTTTCATTTTGCAAGAGAAAGCTGACACTCTAGACGTACAGAAGGTACCGGTGCAGCTAAAACTGGGCACATTGGCATCCAAAGGTACTATCATTTCAAGTCAGAAGTTATCAGGACTGCAGGTCAGAGGGTTCTATTCCTCTAAGAAGATCCCCCTCCCAGTCACCTATACAAGAGAGTTCATTCCTGCCAATCTAAGTCACATTCCTACACCTAAGACCGCAAGAGCATGGCCTCACCTAGAGTACCTTGCTGAAGAGATCGCACCTTTAATCGACTGTGACATTGGTCTGCTTATTGGCTATGATTGTTCTCAGGCCATGTTACCCAGAGAAGTGGTGTCGGGCAAAGACCATGAGCCATTTGCACAAAGAACAGACCTCGGCTGGAGTATAGTCGGTTGTGTCAATCCCTATGTTGACTATGGAGATGAGATTGGAAGCAGCCACAGGATTGTTGTCAAGGAAGTGACACCAAGCAATCACTCGCCTTCTAATCTAACAAGTGAAGTCCATTACATCTGCCGAACTCAAGTCAAAGAAGTATTCACGCCACCAGATGTGATAAGGGTGCTTGAATCAGACTTCAATGAGAGAACGGTAGAGGATGCACACTTCTCCCAAGAGGATCTACGCTTCATCACAACGATGGAGGATGGCATCAAGATCAAGGATGACGGTCACTGTGAAATGCCGTTGCCATTTAAGGAAGACAGACCGAATCTACCAGACAATCGAGTATGTGCAAATCACCGTCTTAAGTGTCTGAAAAAGAGATTCGAGAAAGACAAGCAGTATCATAAGGATTACATGGCCTTCATGAGTGAAACGATCGCTCGCGGAGATGCTGAGAAAGTTCCAGCAGAAGAAATGAACAAAAGTCCTGTCTGGTACATCCCTCACCACGGGGTCTATCACCCTCAGAAACCCGGCAAGATAAGGGTTGTTTTCGACTGCTCTGCTAAGTTCCAAGGAGTGTCATTGAATGATTATCTGCTTACCGGACCAGAACTTACGAATACCCTAGTAGGTGTTCTCTGCCGGTTCCGCAAGGGTCCAGTAGCGATAATGTGCGATATTGAACGCATGTTCCATCAATTTCACGTAAGAGCAGAAGACCAAGACTATCTGAGATTTCTCTGGTGGGATGAAGGAGACATTCAATCAGAGCCCTCAGTCTATAGGATGAGAGTGCACCTCTTCGGAGCAGCCTCATCGCCAGGCTGTGCAAACTACGGCCTCAAGCACATTGCTGCACAAGGACAAGGTCGCTTCAGTGAAGCATCCATCTGTTTCATCGAAAGGAACTTTTACGTGGATGACGGCCTGACAAGTGTGGCAACTGTAGATGAAGCAATCCAGTTGGTCAGTGAAGCAAGGCAAATCTGCAGCGCTGGCAAGCTGAGAATTCACAAGTTCATTTCCAACAGTCAGGAGGTTCTTGCATCCATCCCTAAAGAAGAATGTGCTGAAACAGTAAGACATCTTGATCTAGCCTTGGGTGAGCCACAGCTTGAAAGAGCCCTAGGTGTGAGATGGTGTGTCGTTTCAGACCAGTTCCAATTCAGAGTCGTGGTGAATGAACGCCCGCTCTCTAGAAGAGGAGTCCTGTCGACAGTAGCATCCATCTTCGACCCACTTGGCTTCGTAGCACCCTTCATTCTAGTCGGGAAGCAAATACTACAGCAAATGTGCAGAGACAAGATTGGATGGGATGAACCACTCTCTGAAGAGCTTCGTCCAAAATGGGAGTCCTGGCTCTTGGACCTGCAGAACTTAGCTGATGTCAAGATTCAGCGATGTTACCTGCCAGCAAGTTTCAAGGAATTCAAGAAGTATGAACTCCATCACTTCGCCGACGCAAGTGTCACAGGGTATGGAGAATGTACTTACCTGAGAGCCATCAGTGAATCAGGACAAATCCATTGTTCTCTAGTCATGGGCAAGTCCCGAGTGACACCCACAAAAGTCACCACAGTGCCAAGACTTGAGCTGGCAGCAGCGGTTGTTGCTGTTCGTACAAGTGATCTGCTCAGAAAGGAGTTGGATATAGAAGATGTCCAAGAGTTCTTCTGGACCGACTCAAAGGTCGTCCTAGGTTATGTCAACAATGACGCCAGGCGATTTCATGTATTCGTGGCAAACCGCATTACACGAATCAAGGAAAGCACAAATCCAAGTCAATGGAGACATGTAAGCTCTGAAGAAAATCCCGCAGACCACGCTTCAAGGGGCCTCAAAGCAAAGGACCTCATTGCTTCCAACTGGTTTACGGGTCCAGATTTTCTCTGGTGTGAGGAGCTTCCCAGCAGAGATGTTATGGTGGGAGACTTAGCAGTTGAAGACCCAGAGGTTCGTAAGACAGTTGTACACAAGACCCTGGCAACAGAAGTTAAACTGCTCGATCGTTTCCTGAAGTTCTCTAGCTGGACAGCTTTAGTCAAAGCCATTGCCAGACTCAAGCGTCGTGGCAAGGAGCTTAAAGGTTTGACGTCAAGAACCAATAAAGCCACAAGTCTCGAAGAGAGAAAGGAAGCTGAGCTTACCATCATAGGCATTGTCCAAAGAGCTACCTTCTCGGAGGAAATTCGAAGTCTTCAACACAAGAAGGAGATAAGCAAGGATAAGACCTGCAGACTACACTGTCTGAATCCCTTCTTGGATGAACAAGGTATCCTCAGGGTTGGAGGTCGACTAGAACATGCTGCTCTGCATCCGCACGTCAAGCATCCAGCAATCTTGCCGAAGACCAGCCACATATCAAGGTTACTGATCGACCACTACCATCAAAGGGTGGAACACCAGGGGCGAGGCATAACCTTGAACGAGTTGAGATCCAACGGCATCTGGATCCTTGGATGTAGTCAAGCTGTGTCGTCCTACATCTACAAGTGTGTCAAGTGTAGGAAGTTCAGACGCTGTACAGAGGAACAAAGAATGGCAGATCTACCCCGTGAACGCATGGAAACAACTCCTCCCTTTACCTATTGTGGTATGGACTGCTTCGGCCCGTTCCATGTCAAGGAAGGAAGGAAGGAGCTGAAGCGCTATGGGCTACTATTCACCTGTCTTTGCTCTCGTGCTGTGCACATTGAACTCCTCGATGACATGACTACTGATGCATTTATTAATGCTCTCCGTTCCTTCATTGCCCTACGAGGAAACGTCCGTCAACTCAGATCTGATCAAGGTACCAACTTTGTTGGCGCAAGGCGTGAGTTCCTGGAAGCTGTGAAAGACATGGACCAAGAATCCCTAAAGCAACTAGGCTGTGAGTTTGTCATGAACCCACCATCCGCAAGCCATATGGGTGGAGCCTGGGAAAGGCAAATCAGAACAATAAGGAGTGTGTTGACATCCATCCTGGATAAGTCATCCCAAAGACTTGATTGTTCATCCTTGCGAACCTACCTGTACGAAGTCATGGCAATCATAAACAGCAGGCCTTTAACGGCACACTTACTCAGTGACAGAGATGGGAAAAGTACTCGCATTCCGTACTTAAGTAGAAGTAAAAGTACTTGTGAAAAAAACGACTTTGGTAAAAGTAAAAGTACTCCATTCAGATAATTACTCAAGTAAAAAGTAAAAAGTACAGGCTTTGAAAAGTACTTTTAAAGTAAAAGTAAAAGTATTTTTACCGTATGTTTCTGTGCAAAGCCAATAGAATTTGAAGGATAATAAACTTAAAAGATCCCCACCAAAAACTGGCCCAGGATTGGTTTCCAAACTATGATGTGAAATCTAAATACAGCAAAGGTTTTCTACCTTTTTAGACTGCGTACCACTTATATAAAAAATATATAGGCCTATACATATCCCACGATCCCAAAAAATTGTAGTCAGTAACGCAATTCGATTACTGCAATTTTAAAAGTAACTACTATTTACTTTCAGTTAGTCAATTTATGATGACTGTTAACAGTTTTATCATAAAATATCTAATTTTAAAGAATCACATACTGTATAACACAATAGTCCACTTGTACACATACTGTAATTCACACAAACTACTGCATGTTCAGAAAATATAATAGGTTAGATCAGTTTCTCAACCTTATTTTTTTTACCAGTACCACTCAGAAAATATTTGTCTCTCCAAGTACCACCATGTTAAAATACAGTATAGCGTACACCTTCCCCATCCTATTCATAGACAGGCACAGTACACAGAAGGCAAAAGTATTCCTACTAACAAAATAAAGAAAAACTAATAGCTTTATATCCAAATGACTGGTACTTTTTAAGCAATGGCCAAATGTATAATGTACATATACTGTACTGTAGGCATATATAAGAAATAGATGTATTGCTGAGAACGACCAGCTTCCGTTCTCCCATCAAAAAATAAATAAAATCACGTTTTACTCATAACAATCCATAACCAGCCTCGATACAAGACTGTCTTGATCCGAGGCTAAACAAGTGAGAAGCACCAGCGCCCACCAAGTTACACCCCTTTTTCATGTCAAGGACACCCAAAATGACACTTATTACTTAGCCCATGGACCACCAAGCATCACTGCTCAACCATTTTAATTCCAAGGACCCCCAGTTTGACATGCATTAGGCTACGGACCCCCATTTATTGGGTAAAATCAATGTTAATTTAACTCTGGGAGTGTACACTGTGAGAGTTATACAGACCCATTGTACATTTGTTTCCAAACTAGCATTTAGCTGCAAGGGGGTGCATTTCAATTGTGTACACTCTACAGATCCATAAGGGTCCATTTGGTTTCTTAACTATCATTTAGCTGGGGACCCCCTGGGTTGGAACTCCCTCAAGGACGCCTGTAGGTCCCCGGACCCCACTTTGAGAACCAATGGCTTAAACAAGCCACTTTATAAGGACTGCCTTTTGCTTACCGTTTTGTAGAAATAGCGTGTGTAAGCCTTCATCATGCATATCTCCTTCTGCCTTGTGTTGTGTGCAGTTTTCCTTTCAGATGTTGTAAATATTCCATAATCGCCACTGAACCTATTTGTTGGTGTTAAACTTATCAGTGCTGCCATTGTAATCAAAGGCAGATACAGCGTTCCTAAATCAGATTATTGGCTTTTATTTCCCAACAGAAACGTAATAAATAGCCACTGTTTTCACACAACTTTCTTCACGTTGAATAACAACAACAACAGCCGGACAGTATCCCATCCAATCACAGAGAGGGATGCGTGAAATAGGAGTCATTGATTGGCTGTGAGACGTTGTATGCGGAAATGGTGTCAGCAGACCTGCAGCAGACTTACAAATTCACAATGCGTCGCGGTTAGCAGCGCTGTGAGCTTATAGATCTGCTATTTTCGATGCGCACCACCGTCTTACGACTGAACATAGCATAACATGCTGGAGTTCCCTGAACTCCAGCATGGATCCGCTTACGACAATGCTACTGGTATTTCTACTTGAGTATTTTATTGTATCGTTTCATCTGCCGTGCAGCGGCACAACATTCATTTAAAACCAAAGTAGCGAGCTTGTTTTGAAAATGTAACGGAGTAAAAGTACAGATACTTGTGTGAAAATGTAACGGATAAAAGTAAAAAGTACCCAGAAAAATAAATACTCAGTAAAGTACAAAGTACTGAAAAATGTACTTCGTTACAGTAACGAAGTATTTGTACTTCGTTACTTCCCATCTCTGCTCAGTGACCCGGCTGGGCCACAGCCACTTACGCCTAACCACATCCTGACGATGAAGTCTTCAATAGTCTTGCCACCACCTGGAGACTTTGTGAACGAGGACCTTTATCTGCGTAAAAGATGGCGAAGAGTGCAATATCTAGCCAACGTGTTTTGGTGTAGATGGAGGAAGGAGTACCTGTTGAACCTGCAACAGAGGCAGAAATGGCACAAGACCCGCAGAAATGCGAAGATCAACGATGTAGTGATTGTGAAAGATGACACTGCACCACGAAATGAGTGGAAACTAGCCAAGGTCACGGATGTGTACCCTGGTGAAGATGGATATGTGAGGAAGCTACAGTTGCTCATTGGAAATGCAGCGCTAGATGACAAAGGAAAGAGACTCACCAAGCCAGTCTACTTAGAGAGGCCTATCCACAAGACGGTTACCCTGCTGGAAGCCGACTAAAGTGACCTCTACCTCTTGCATTCCATACACTAGGGCTCATTTGAATACATGAATGACATTGTGATTTAAGAAGTGATTATAAAAAATGTTAAAGTTCATTTAAGAAATCCCAAGTGATTTCGGTGGGAGTGTAGCTGCCATCAGAAACGGACATCATAATTAAAGTTCATTCTTTATATAAATAAGTTAAAAAGGTCAATAAGTTAAGTTCATAATGTTTTTGTTTTGGACAATTTCATGTATCTAGGTTTCTTTCTTTGTTTCACATGATACTGAGGTGATTTCTGTGTTCTTGATTGGCCCAGGTCACACTGGCCTTCTGATCTTTGATCTGTTAATGAGCAAGGGTGGTTGGCATCACTGTAATTAGCAGAGCTGAGGGGAACCAGTTCATTCTGAACAGAACACTGAGAGGAGAAGCAAGCACAGCATTGCAGCTATCTGTATGCTGTTTGAGAGAGAAAGAGTTGCTGTTGATTAAGAATAATATCACAAGTAAAGACAAAACACGAGTTAAAAGAAGAGTACGTTACAGAAGATTTAAGTTTATTTCCCCAGAGTTGATGCGGCCAATGAGGTATGCATTGTTTGTTTGAAAGTGAACTGTATTTGTTTGTACTGTATATTTTGTTTGATCATTGTTCTCTGTGAGAATATTGTATTAATGTATATTTGTATTTTGTGTTTGTTTACAGTTCTTACGGCATTTTATTTGGCATTAAATGTCTGTCTATAAAAAGATCACCTTGTGTGCGTATCTATCAACCGGAGGGAACTACAGATAGCATCTCCAAATCTGAGGCCATGGTTCTCAGCAGGAAAACGATGGATTGTGCAGTCCAGGTAGGGAATGAGACTTTACCCCAGTTGAAGGAGTTTAAGTATCTTGGGGTCTTGTTCACGAGTGAGGGGGGTACGGAGCGGGAGAGCAGCCGGAGAATCGGAGCAGCAGGAGCGGTATTGCAGTTGCTGTACCGCTCTGTTGTGGCGAAAAGAGAGCTGAGCCAGAAGGCAAATCTCTCTGTTTACCATGAAATCTTCGTTCCTACTCTCACCTATGGTCATGAAGTGTGGGTCATGACCGAAAGAATAAGATCGCAAATACAAGTGGCCGAAATGAGTTTTCTCAGACGGGTTGCTGGCATCTCCCTTAGAGATGGGTGAGAAGTTCAGTCATCCATGAGAGACTTGGAGTACCGGGGCTCCTTCACTTGGAAAAGAGCCAGGGCATCTAGTATGGATGCTGGAGCTGGAGCTGCTGCCCCCGCGACCCGACTCTATAGACCAACTGCAGATCACTCATGCCTATGTCTGTATAGGTCGGTCTGTCCATCCACCCATCCGCCCTTCCCTCTGTTCACCACATTGATCTCAATATATTGACTGGAAATTGAATTTTCTGTGCACTTTCATGAACCCCAGAGGAAGGACACATTTTACTCCAATGAGCAGATTGCCATGAATGGCTTTTTATCTTCTTATCTTATCCCTTCAGACAATTTTCCAGTTGTGTGGTTGTAAGGAATAGCACTAACTCTAGGGGGCTGTACGTGTGTGTGTGTGTGTGTGTGTGTGTGTGTGTGTGTGTGTGTGTGTGCGTGTGTGCGTGCGTGCGTGCGTGCGTGCGTGCGTGCGTGCGTGCGTGCGTGCGTGCGCGCGCGTGTGTGTGTGTGAGTGTCTCTCACAAACTACTAGGCCGATCATATTTCTTGTACCAGCAGGCCTGGCCAAGGATTTACATTTCCAAATAGTTTCAAATCAGCCAATGACAACTGTTATTTTTGTGAATTAATAATCTTGGGATACATATCCAGAAGCTAAGGAATGGAACTAGCCAATCGGGCGCAATCTGTCGGGCCCAGCATCTGGGATCTAAGACTATCCAATTGCAACGCTCCTAGAGCTCTGCTACAAGCCGTTTCCACAAAGTGCTGACACCTCAAACTTGCATTCTAGTTGATACTCCACGCATGTAAATAGAAGGGGAAAAAAATGATATGCTCACACATAGGGAGTTAGAGAGAGACAGAGAGACAGAGAGAGAGAGAGAGAGAGAGAGAGAGAGAGAGAGAGTAGTCTGGGATCACTTCACTTTTCGGGCTTGTAACCGGTCTGGAGCAGAAACCTCAAAACGTCATGTTGTAGTACTCAAAGGACTACAATTTGGCCGGAACTATCCACCGGAAACAGTTTTAACCCAAAATAATTCCCCTGCACTCAAGGACATACTTTTAAGGCCTACCTAATACACTTTTGAAAAATGTGTTTGGTATATGCATCTTTTTTTTGTCTAACTCGTAGCGACTGGAAAGACTACACTAGGCTACTCGAGCATTTTAAAAGGGATTGGGGAAACAAACGGAGGGAACCAAATCAGAGCGACGCCGCTTCTTCTAGTGGTTTCCTCGTTGGGCGGAAACCAAACGGGCTGTTGTGAACAAACACCAGGCTTTCTCTCTGAAAGCCTGGTGGGCGAGGTTAGAGAGAGAGAGAGAGAGAGAGAGAGAGAGAGAGCGAGAGAGAGAGAGAGAGAGAGAGAGAGAGAGAGAGAGAGAACATATATTGTGAGTGCTCTTTGACAATTGTTGCCATAATTTAAAGTGCAATATTGTAGACATGGCTGTATCACGCGATGGAGATACTGTGTACTGATTTGCGTGATTTTTGGATAAAATCTGAAGGAATAACAGGAGAAAATGTGTTTAACACAAGTCGGCCTCCTGGTGGCGCTATAAAAGGCTCATGTGAAAAAAAATGCAGGGTAAAGGTTTTTCCTTTGCCTCTAGTACAAAGTTTGACACTGATCGGTGAAGTTCTAGGTAAAAACACGAATGGGCCTGTTTTGAAAATGTCTATGTGGCATTTATTCCTCGGCCTAGTAGGAATGTGCGTGCACAATTTCACGAAAATTGCACGCTGCGTTCTTGATTTGAGGCATTTTGTTCAAAACGGACCAATCTTACAATCTTTGGAAGCCAATCTTAGCCAATCAGGATGGAATATGGAAAATCGGACAGATTCACGTCGATCACATCTACTGTCTACCGATATGCGTGATTTTTGGACAAAATCTGTAGGAGTACTATCAGAAAAGTTTGACAAAAAATGGCCTCATGGTGTCGCTATAAAAGGCTCATGTGAAAAATGTGGGGCAGAGGTTCTGAATTGGTATCCAAGGAGTTTGTGTGCACAGTTTGGCTGAGACCAAGCCAACGGTGCCGGAGATTAGTTGGTAACAGACGGACGGACGGACACACACACACACACACACACACACACACACACACACACACACACACACACACATGGACGGACGGACAGGGCGAGAACATAGTCTCCCAATGCCTTTCGGCTGGTAGAGACAATTAGACGTTTGCCTAGGACCCAAACTAGTGAAAACAGCAGATCTACAAGCTGACAACGCTGCGCAATGCTGCGTTGTGAAGGCATTCCACACGTTGGTGGAAGAACAGCAGAAAGAGGATTTACCCAACACATTTTTATCATTTGTTTTCTAATTCATGAAAATTCTTAGATATTTCTTTTATTTATTAATGGCATTACTTTATTCATGAAAATCTTTTTGGGGAATGTTTTTTGAAAATGTTTTGAAATAATGATAATTAAGGGACCCATAAAAATGTGTCCGCGACCCACAAATGAGTCCCGACCCAGTGTTTGGTAACCAGTGGTATATGTATCTACCCCCCCATGTCTATACTCTGTTGCCCCCTACTCTTTGGTCTCCTCCAATACACATGACACCACCAGCCTCTTCTTTTCACCTGACAGTGAGGAGTTTACCGAGAGAGTGTATGAGTCACTAGCACAGCAACACAGACATCACCCCCATCCCCCCGAAAGCTTCCCACCGGCTTCCCACCCGCGAACACGACGAGTGACCAGCCAGGCACTGTGGGGGATTTGAACCCCCGTCTCCACGGTGGTTGGCAGGAACTTTACTTTACCCCTGCACCATCTGGATGCTCACTAGAGATTTATGCATTAAGTGCCAAAAGAATTATTGAAGGTGTTATTTGTTTGTCTGTTACAAGTGTTCTTGAGCAAATGGAAAGGGGTATTAAATACTTAAACATGGTGAGTCTCTGTCTTGATGACATTGAGTCTTCAGGTAAGGGCAGTGGGACTAAAATGACTTTTGGTCACTCACAGCTAATGAATATAATTTTAACTGTCAGCTCCTCTTTGCCTGGAACCTGCTTTTTTCATTGGAGGCGTTGGGAGCACATATACGGTACCTAAAGACTGACCTGAAATCTGAAATTAAGAGTCTGGGGCATCTCGGTTCCTCTCCCCTATGACTGAGCATCAGAGGTGGCTAAATCCAGCCTGGTGAAGGATTTTTGTCAGGCCAGAGGTGGTCGCCCACAACAAGGGATACTGGCCTGTTGTCCTGTGACTGTGGGAGATAAGGAGCTGTTGCAATCAGCTGGCCCGTGCTGTCAGATAAGGGGGCGACATGTCAGTGCTCTGCTCAACTCACCAGCTCCTATAGGTACTGAAACTACCTGATGTTTCTTTCATGACACCAGGAACATGAGAGCATAACAGAAAACACAGGCTTTTCCTGTGTGTAGTTGTTACAAAGGATATGACATCTGGCATGAGATCACCACCTAATCCAGCACAATGCCAGCTTGACGTCACAGCATGACGTCACATCTTATTCATACATACTGAACCCTGAATCTGGCACACAGATAGTATAGAACCACCAAGAATTTGATAACAGTAAGACTGTAAGGCGCCCTAAGGGCGAAAAGCACATGGGCGCGTGCACATGGGCGCGTGCACACATCCGCCTGGGTGACATCAGACTGCTGGGTGAGCACTGGCGCTTTGGCATGGGATCAACTTTCCCTCTGCGTCTTAAAATAAATATTGGCACTTTGGCTACAGTGTGTGCGACCGCTTCTTTGTCTTTTAAAGACTATTATTGGGATCAACTTTGACCAAAAAATGCACAGACCTGGTTGGTTGTTTAAGTTTCATGACTAATTTGCATACTTAAATGACTGACATTTGGAGGATTCCCCTGGCAACGCAATGAACTGTGTCTGTGGGTAATTCCTTTGCCAAAGTCTGCATTGATACTGACTTGGAATGGTGCGTTAAGGTGCGGGACCCGAGCCATCACTGAATTGTACCCATTTCAATTGAAACAGCCCTCAAAACCTCACTGACTGAACGTGAACGCGCACCTAAGTCAGTGAGTCAGTACGGGAGCTGATTATAATTGGGCCTCTGTGTACATGTGTACATTTGCACTGTATAGGTCAAGTAGTTAAACCCTCTAGACTTAGTAGTTGCAGCTCAGATGGTTCTGATGAGAACAGGGATGATATTAGGTCATATTATGCGTTGCCACTTGTCAGTACTCCATATATGGAGCTACCTGACACATCCTACTAACCTATCTAGGTCTGACCTCATTAACTCCATATTCCAAATATATGGTACTTTAGCTTCATATATGGAGCTAGCAAACATCTGGTGCTGACATCAGTCTAATGTAGAACTCCATATATGGACATAGCTGACTTATCGTGAGAGTAATATCCGTAATATCACAAGGACACAGCCAAGCACTATATAATGGGTGGCCATTACCCTTTGAGTTTAGATGCAAGCAGTATCTTATCTTACTCTTGAGTAACAGGAAAAGTGACGGACAAGCAAAATAATTCAGGATTTTGAGTGACGGACAGGATCTGGTGGCTTCCATACTAAGTTCCATACTACGGTCGCAACAACCAGAGAAATAACAAAAGTCGCTTATTGTTGTATATAATTAGAGAGAGAGGTCAGTCAGTCAGTAGGTCACAAAATGCATTATCTATTCACTCGCTTCAGCGACTGATCTCAAATTTAACATGGCATTGGCCATTAGCATTACACACACGGTGACGGAGCCCGAATTTCATTTTTCCCAAAATTATAGCTATTTATTAGTGTTTCTTCACTCTACAGCTCTACAGCCTGTTGTCAGGGTTACGGTCCGTTCCTCCAGGCCATGGGATCTGTAGCCCCGGGCCCACACACACCTCTCTCACAGTTAGGAATGTTGCAGTCTCTCTCTCTCTCTCTCTCTCTCTCTCTCTCTCTCTCTCTCTCTCTCTCTCTCTCTCTCTGCATGGGTCACGCATGCAACGGGTGATGTGTGTCTCATCTTCCAACGGGTATAGAAAAATTATGTGGAGCAAATACATCCTCATACTTCTATTCACCTAATTTAGCTGTTAAATTATTTGTATCCATCATAAATATACACTCCTCCATGGGCTGCTCCTTACATTATGATGCTCCGACATATTCTCACGCACACACCATGCAGTTACAGTTACTTTCCCCATAACCCACACTCTGCACATATTTTGCAGCACATATATTCGAACGGGTAAGGTCTAGTTGTTGTATATCACAGAAAGGCTCATCAGACCACTGGGATACTGAAAGCACAGTCATTCAGTGAGGAAAACATCCTACTATTATCTACAGAATCGTATTCTTCCATCATTATTCTGAATATTACGCATGCAATGCTTTTTTAACCTGACTTTAAATGACAATTGACATTCACTCTTTGTTTCTCAAATATCTCCTCTGGGAATGTTTCATATTGACATTAACATTCCTTCGTCATTACCGTCAGTAATAGATTCTGCAGTCATTTGCTGATTGGCCATACGCACATGGCAGAGCCATTTACAGCATTTCCCTCAATGAATTTCCACTCTGTCTCTTTAATGGAAACAACAAAAGCAATCTTCAATATTAAATAAAGGAGCCAAACTGAGCCAAACACTATTTATAATTACTGCCACTTGAATTCACAGAACCACTCAAATGCCAAGTCATTGTGAGGCTGCAAAAACTATTTGAAATGTAATGAGATGCTGAGGGAAAACGAAATTGACAAGCAATTAGTATTAGATGTGAAAAATAAGTAGAACACATGCAGTTAGAGATTTTCCTCTGGCAATACACTAGCGATTGGCGATACAACAGATTCATAATAGAAACGTGAAGAGATAAACATGGAGAAAAGCGTAGGATCCTTACAGGAACAGAAGAGAAAGGAGAGGCTGAAAGCACTGAAAAGCAGACATATTCAGGGGAAAGAGTTGGAGGATGGAGAGCCTGACAGGAAGAAAGCCTTGGAAGAAGAGGAGGTGGTGGAGGAAGAACAGAGGCATAGAGAGCTGAAACTAAGGAACTACACCCCAGAGGATGAAGAGCTGAAGGAGCGCCAGGTAGCCAAAGCCAAGCCTGCATCAGTCGAAGATAAAGTTAAGGATCAGCTTGAGGCAGCAAACCCAGAGCCCAGCATTGAAGAAGTGGATTTGGCTAACTTTGCTCCTAGAAAGCCAGATTGGGATCTAAAGCGAGACATGGCGAAGAAACTGGAGAAGCTGGAGAGAAGAACACAGAGAGCCATTGCAGAACTTATACGGGACCGTCTGCAAGGCAGTGGGTTGGAGATGGATGACGCAGTGGGCACAGTAGGAGCGGCGGATGGCGACTCAGACTAAATAAAGCCTTGGCGTTCCTGTAAATACAGAATGTGAACGTCGGGGGAGCACAGCACCATTCGGAGCACCACCCGACACTGTTGGCTCTCCACTGTACAGTTCCATTGGAATAGATTCACAGCGGTGGCCATTCATATGCCATAGAGGGCACAAATACTACTACAGTATACCAGCTGGTTTCTCTAAACAATCTCTGTTGAAGGAGTGTTGATTGGCAAAATCAGCAGGTGTAGTGTTTGGATAGATATGCATTATCGTTGTTGTCGGGGGAAACCTTGTATGTCCGAAACCGTTAGTTTTGTATACATAATTTTAAAAAGATTTAACATTTTGAGGGTGGCTGATCGATAGGCACACAACGGGTGCGTTGTGTGCTTGTAGATCTGCTATTTTCACTAGTTTTGTGTGACAGTCTTGTATGATGAAGCAGGGCTTCACTTTACGAATAAACGCAAAGATTTGAAACTTGCCACCGACAGTGACAATATGCTCAGCCATCCATGCCAAATGATTTGATGCCACCAGAACAGAGACTTTTCATTTGGTATAACTGCATTGGGAAGCGATTCAATCACTTCATGTGACTTTGTTGTCAATATGGTATTCATGTTGTGAACCAGGATCATACCAGTGTTACTACATGCCACTGCCCATTGATAATAGTTTACATAAACCTTACAAATGTTCCCCAAAGTGCTTTGTTTGTCAATATTCAATAAGCATTACAGAATGTACCTACAAAATCACTATTGTTAAATAAAATGTGTCTTAGGGTGAATTACCTAGAGCTAATAACTTTAAAGTATCATAGCGTTATTCAACAGTTTCAGCATGAATGATGTTTAAAAATGTTGGTTGAGATCTATATTCTGTTAAAAGTCCAAGTTGGACTGGTGTGGTCCTTTAACAAGAGGTGTCCGTGTCACGCCACGTACAGTTTGACTGCAGCAGCATACATACAGTACATATAATGCTCCCCATGACTTGTAAACTACTAGTGTCTTATTGTGGTTTATTTTATATTGTGAAGTAATATATATATATATATCCTCTGGAGAATTTCCTCTGCAGCCATCGTCTCATCGTCCCCCACATGGCGGCTCAGCTGACGGCTGCTTGTTGAAAAGAACACAGTCTCTCCTTCCTCAAGGTAAAGATAAAAGGCTGATACATCAGGCTGGTTGACTTGATACTGTAGTGGTATAAGGGGGTGGTGATTTTATTCATCTCTACCACAATTTTAGGATCTAAGCCTATAAGGTGAATCCTGTTCGACTGTTCCTAGAAGAGGGGGCGATTTAGATAGTCTGCTTTGTAAAAGAGAAGCTCACTGGATTTGTGTCACCACTCACCAGTCACCACAGGCTAAGGTTATGTTTTCACCCGTGTGTGTGTGTGTGTGTGTGTGTGTGTGTGTGTGTGTGTGTGTGTGTGTGTGTGTGTGTGTGTGTGTGTGTGTGTGTGTGTGTGTGTGTGTGTGTGTGTGTGCGCGCGCGCGTGCGTGTGTGTGTGTGTGCACGCGCACTTGCGTCTGTCTGCATCTAATCTTGCAAACTGCAGTCACACTTTTCATGCACCCTCCCTGTAGGCCAAGGAAGACACTCCACCACAAAGCGGCCCCATGGTGGTGCTATAACACTCTTTTGACCCATTGGTCGTACAATAATCCCCCCCATTTCTTTTCATATTCCATTCCAATTGCCTATGATTGTGTCCACTTTACAAAAAATGCTACAAATCATGAGCCCAGAGTGCGGAAACTAATACCCATAACACAACACACCTGTGTCATATCCTTCCTAAATAATAGGGTGAGATCACATTCCCTTTATTCCCTGAAAAAGACGTTCTGTCATTGTTCTTTCTTAGTAATTCATATTGCATCATGACTTCATCATGTGCAGCTGCTTCATCTTCAACTCGATCTGTGGTTGGCACCTCTGCAATATTGGTGTGTGCCTTTCTCCCTTGTTTCAGGTTTATCTCATGTCTACATCTTACAATGTATTTGTAATCTAAATATTGTAGTTTATTGATATATAAATAACCCTTTTGATGCTGCCCGACAACTGTACTAGATACAGTACATTATCTGATGCATAACACATGTTTTGCGGTGTAATGACATAAAATAATAATGATTGTATTAAACTATACTGTACATTAACACATATAATAAACTAAGATCACGTATTAGTGTGGTTGCTATATAGGCAACACACTATTGTTCTCGTTCCGAAAGATTTTTTGCCAGCAAATTGAACCTGCTTTTTGATAACCTTTGCACAACAGAAAGGTGAAGCTTGGTCATTCTTCACACACATCACAATATTTTATATAATATAAATGGTAAGATGAAATTCGGTTACCTGACTCGCGTCAGTGCAACCACATTTGCAATTTCCCAGAATTGCACCTTTACTGTTCTACTTGAGTCTGAAGAGAACTAATCAAACACTGAACAAAAGAGAGAATCAAATACAATTTCAACAAAGGCCCTTCGAAAAAAGCCATTTTATTACACAGACCTATGTAAATTCCATTCTTCACAAATGGATGAGATTATGACAAGTCCATGTACAGTATATACGATCACTCTTTAGAATAAACTGATAACATGCTCTGGCAAGCTAGATTAGGTTATTACCCCAATTGAAATAATGATGAAAGTGTACCTGAGAACAATGAGCCATCCTTCCTCATTTGTTCCCAAAGGTAGCTGTCCTCCTCTTTAAAAGTGTCTGTGGATGTGTCTTAATGTGTTTTTCACTGAGCTACAGTGTACCAATATGGCATGTCAATGACCACCATCAATTCTGAATGGCGGACATTAGTGTCTGGTTAGTGGCTGATTGCATTGACAAAATGACATTCAAAGAACAAAATTCTGACCTGGGATCGATTGTACAGAGAGGCTGATTTGCTGCTGCATAATAATATGTTAAGTAGATCCACGTCTGTTTTGATGAAGTGAGCTGCAATGGGGTCATGCCTCATGCTTAATGGACTATCAGACTACACACTGAGCCTGACAGCATTCTTTGTCTTTTGGATTTATTCAACCTCTGTCTGTACACGTCATTTAACCCGATTCTCTAATCTTTGAATTGGATCATTAGTTCATTTATTGAAATAAAACAGGTCATGAATTTAGATTGAAAAATTACAATTTGTTTGAGCTTTTAGGCATAGACATTGGAAATGTGACTACACTGCTTTTTGAATGTCCCCGAAAGGGATCAATCTTTATTTAAGGGTCAGGATTAATTAACAACTAGTAAGACGCCTCAGGGCGACATGCAACCTCAGGTCGCATGTCTACTGTTGACTATCATGTCACATGTCTATTGTTGGCTATCATACAGGGGTATATCACCTGTGATGTCACAGTGACAAGGGAACCAACCCATAGCCTGTAAAAATGTGTACTGACTGACTGACTGACTGACTGACTGACTGACTGACTGACACAGAGACAACATTAATATATAAATTAGATAATATCTTTGAGTGGTGCTAACCATTCCTACTTCCGGCTTTGTGTGTATGTACTGTATGAGTGCAGACTGAGTGACTCACTCATATCTCATGGTACGGTATACTGCGACCTTCGGTCACAATAAAACAGCAAAAAATAATACTATAATAAATAACAATGTTATGCCATTGTGTCAAATGGCCACCTGAGAAGTAACTAGTAATTACAACTCTTATGCAGTGGAGTAGAAAGTACATTAGGCTATGTATTTCCCTCTGAAATGAAGTGGATTGTATAACAATGGAAATACTCAAGTAAAGTACAAGTAGGCTACCTTAAAAATTGTACTTGTGTAAATGCGCTTAGTTACTTTCCACCACAGGGCGTTGAGGTGTGCTGTGAAGGACCTGTTCCTGTCCTATTATGGCAGATCTTATCAAAGGCCAGGCCTTTTTGTTGGCAGGATTACCCTGGCTTTGTGAGAGGGGATATTCATTAACTCCTGTTGACATCTCACAGAAATCATAATCCCACAGTGAAGCAGAGGACAGCAACTGACGTGAACCAGAATGGAGTCTCACTTTGCTCTCCAGCACTTTGATGTTTCTCTGAGAGAGTAAAAGGTACACCAACCTGTCAACCATCCATCAAATGACGTCACAGGTTAAGCCCCGCCCCTTTTTGACCGGAAGTCCCGCCCCTTTTTGACCGGAAGTCCCGCCCCTCGCGTTATACCGGAAGTCGTAGTTTTGGCGGTTAGATTTGAATTTCAAAAAAAGAGCGGTAAAATAAAAAGCGGGAAAAAAGAGCGCTTAGATTTGAATTTTAAAAAAAGAGCGGGAAGAAATGGTGAAAGGTATTGCAAGCCTTCTATTCCTCTCTCATCACAAGGATGTCCACGCAGTGGTGGTGGGGATCGGATCAATGGAGGGCTGGGATTTAGAGAAACAAAAAGAGCCTGACTACCAGCCGCGGGGGGCACACTGTTTCCCGCTGTGTGTGCGCCCTGTGAATGAGAGCCGATGTCATTATTGTCATATACCAGCTGCATGGGTTATGGAGAGGCGGAGGAATGTGGGGAATGCGGGGAAGGCCGCAAGGGTTCTGCCCCCCTCTCTCTCTCTCTCTCTCTCTCTCTCTATCACTTCTGCCGGGAAAACAGTGTTTTAATAATTCAATTCAGACGTTCATATGACAGATGTCAGAGCTTTGAAGGGGGTAACTTGGAGCGAGAAGACCCTGGCAGGTGTGTGAGGCCTTCTCCTGAAGCTTTCTGTGGAGAAATCCACCAGTTATAATATTTCCATTCGAAGGTTCATTCATATGGTAAATCATGTGATTACGTTGCCATCTGGCATATAGGCTGTTGGCAGGTTGAGAACGCCACTTGTTGTTCTAAGTTTTGGCGGGGTCTTTTTTGTTCCTCCCTCATCATAAGGTTGACCCAGTGGTGCTGATCTGATCTGCGGAGGGCAGGGGAATGTAGAAACAAAAAAACAAAAAAAGAGAGAGGCCTACCTTGATTCATTCATAATTCCATTCAGAGGTTCATCCATTCATGCAGTAGATCGTTTTGTTAGGGTGCCATCTGGCATATAGGCTGATCAATAACCTGACGATGCCTCTTATTGTTCTAAGTTTTGCGGGGTATTCTTTAGCGGCTTTATGACGTATAGTGCAATTGTGATGGCATGGTATAAATCAGGGTACGTGCTGAACGACTGTCACATTCTGACACAGTGAGTGAAATTTCTGAAGTTGGACACCAGCCTTTCAACTAGACTTCATCATGAGCTTTCTTCTTCATTGTGAGTATGTGATATTATTATTATTATTATTATTACATTCTATCAAGTGTGTTATTATCTAGTTGCATTTAGAGTTATAGTTAAATGTTGTGTATATCCAATGTTCAAGGATCAATGTTGTTTTTCTAGGAGGCCAGTTGTGAATCCTGTCATTGAAGACGCAATTCAGCGACTTGAGACGGGTGAGGCCTCGCTCAGCCCAAGCCAAAACCGCACGTTTCAAGAGTGCCTTAGCGGCGATCTTTTCCCCACACCCCCACCAGATGACAACCGTGGAGCTAATGGTTCTGAGGAGTTCATAATAGCAGGAGGATCTGAAGGTATGATTTATATGTGATTTATTGAAAAGCAATCCATTTCTATGTTCTTGGATTTGGAAAGTATTGAAACCAGTAAGACTCCCTAACCGGTATTATTGCACTGTGTATTTGTAGTAATCTCACATAGGCTCTCTCTCTCTCTCTCTCTCTCTCTCTCTCTCTCTCTCTCTGTCTGTCTGTCTGTGTGTGCAGATCTGGAGATAATAGACCTAACACTCTCCCCAAGACCCTCCTCTGAGTGTGTGGATTCATCCAGCCCTGACCGAGGTAGTTATTGTTATTCTAATGAGGCATGGTTGATTGGAGTTATACAGAGACACGCACGCACACACACACACACACACACACACACACACACACACACACACACACAGTGCACACACACACACACACACACACACACACACGCACGCACGCAGGCACGCAGGCACGCATGCACACACACACACACGCACACACACACACACACACACACACACACACACACACACACACACACACACACACACACACAGACACACACAGGAAGGCCCCCTCGAATCTAAAAACCTCTCTCTCTCTCTCTCTCTCTCTCTCTCACAGCTGTAGTACGCGTGAGTGTGATCAACGGGACGGCCGAGCTGTCAAAACACATGCACGTGGTCGAGGCGCAGATTCATCATGATAGCAGAGTTGAAGAGGACGACTGGCCTGTGATGTCAGACATTGATGAAGACGAGGTTTTCTCAATCTGCGAACAGCTAGAAAACCAGCTAACGGCGACCCCTGTCGCCCCACCAACTCAGCCTCATGCCTCGCAACAGCAACAACGACCACAAGAACAACTTGCACAGGTTAATATAGATCGACATCAGATTCCCAGAGCTGAAGTGACAAGAATTGTACAAAATACTTTTCGAGGTTTTTTCCGTGCTATCACTGAGGCCCATGAAAGTTTAATAGATAAGTATTTTCGGCGTCTAAACAAACGTCTTGGGCGTGCTAGTTCAGAAATAAGACGTAGGCGTAGAGCCCGCTGCTGTAAAAAACTGCAGTGGACTCCTAAAAACAGCAACAACAACAACAACAACAACAGCAACGACAACAGCATGTAAAAATGATTCCCTCAGTCTAATACATTTCCTGCTTGTAGATAAAAAACAATAACTGTAAACAAATTATGGATCACACCACATCACCATCATCATCTAGTGGTTCACAACCAATAGGAGATACGAATGTAGAGCAAAATTCTCAAAATTCTCAAAATGAAAGGTCTAGGCGTGTTGAACCCTCTATATCCACCACCTTACTGGACATGGTCGCTGCTTTAAATACAACGCCAGATAACGCTCAACAGGCTGTAGAGAGCAATTTAGGTCTAAATGTAATCCACGAGGAGGATAGCCCTGGAATCGATCCTGCTGGCATACAAGCAGGGGGTCGCACTCAGGGGCCTGTTATACAGAGCAATGTTTTTGATTTAATTGATGGTCTCCTCGAACAGCACGGGGGAAACATGCAAGTCGTACAGAGAGATATTTTTCGCAACACAGAGATCAGGCAATTTCTCAATTTTCCTCAACCAGGCAATGTTGCAGATTTTGCCCAATTTTATGACATTGTGACAAATGAGTTACAAGATAAGGTGACACATGCTTTGCAAAGAGCTGGTGTCAGCGAACACGATGTGGTCCAAGCAGAATTGCGAGCAAACAGTCTTCAAGATGATGTTTCAATGATGATACGCTATGGTGAGAGCGACAACACAAATTTTCAACAACTTCTGGATCGTCTTTTTCAAAGTAACCGCGAAGTTTTGTCTGACAGTTCTCTTGAACTGGTTATTCAAATAGTCAGACCCCATCAAGGGAGCGGTAATAATAAGAGGCGATTTGCATCTTATGGTGCCTCTCAGGCCATCCCAAAAAATGCACGGCATCTATTTGTCATTCCAAATAAAAACAGCACATGTTTTTCCGTCAGCTTAGCAGGGCTCATCAACCCCGATAAGGCTATGGCAGAGATCATAAAAGAAGGGGAGTCTATACACACACAGGTGGGTTTGGGTCTTAATACCGCTGTGACAATGACAGAGCTTCACATTAGACTATTTGAAGACATGTTAAATTGCAAAATTGTTGTTTACTACCAACCAGGCCCAGGAAAAAATTTAATTCCATTCTCGACAACTAAACCAAAAGATCTGGCTGAAAAAACCTACTACATGCTCTTACACGATAACCACTATTATGGCATTTACAACGTGAAAGGTTTGTTGGGAACGCGATATGTCTGCGATTTCTGTTATCATGGTTATGATTGTATGAAGAACCATAGATGCGAGGGATTTTGTTCTGTGTGTTTCTCCTCATGCCAACAGAGCGGGGACCCGTACCGATTAATAGAATGCGATGGGTGTCATAGAAAATGTCGCAATGACACATGTCACCGACGTCATCTAGAAAAAACATGGCACCCTAAAGCAGAAAAAAAGGCCAGCCTCTGTGACTTACATAAAAAATGCCAGAAATGCAATCTGCTCTACTATGTTGCTATGACAGACCCCCCTACACCTCATACGTGCCTTGTTAAATGTTGTGACATCTGCAAACAACCCCTTGAAAAAAAGAAAATCAGCGAGGCCGGTGCCAATAGTCTCTCAGTAGAAGTAGAAGAGGGAGAGGCAGAGAGACATCAATGTTTCATGCAGCGTAAAACAAAAAAAACATTGGAAGAAATAGAAAAGAAGCATTATGTGTTTTTTGACTTTGAAACAGAAAGCCTTAATGGAGTGCATAAACCCATGTACGTCGTGGCACTGTCTACCCGTGACAACAAGCCATTCACCGCTGAGGGACCTGATTGTGCTGTTAAGTTCCTAAAACATTTCAGAACAAAAATAAACAAAGGAACAACATTCATCTCACACTATGGAAAGGGTTTTGATAACTACCTTATACTGAATGCGTATGTGAAGGAAAACCTAGACCCGTTCATTATAACTACAGGGAGTAAAATTGTATTGATTCAGGATCCAGTTTTTAAATTAAAATTTCTGGATTCATACTCATTCATTCCGATAGCATTGCGGAATTTCCCGAAAGCCCTTGGATGTAAAACAGAGGAGAAGGGGTATTTCCCTCACCTCTGGAGCAGTATGACTAAATTCGGATACGTTGGCGAGATCCCTGCAGCACATTTTTATGGACCCGATCAAATGTCTGTAAAAGAAAGGGCTAAATTTCTCTCATGGTATGAGGGTGTCAAAGACGTGCCATTTGATTTTTCCGCAGTTCTAAAAGAATACTGCTTTAATGATGTTCAAATTCTAAAAGAAGGTGCATTAAAGTTTCGCGAGGAGTTCATTAACACAACCGGTGTTGATCCGTTTGACGCGGTTACTATTGCATCAGCTGCGATGTCTGTGTACCAGACTAACTTTCTGAAACAGAACACAATAGCAATCCCTGACCCCCGGCATTATCAGAACCAGTACAAATCATACTCAAACGCATCCATTCAATGGTTAGAGTTTCTCTCTCACAGCCGGGGTGAACGGATAACGCATGCATTAAAGGGGGGCGAGGTGGGAATAGGCCCATACCATCTCGATGGCTATTATGAGAAAGATGGCGAGCGGATAGCTATGGAATTTAATGGTTGTTGGCATCATGGCTGCCTTCAGTGCACAAACCCGCATGACATATTCCCGTTAACAGGTGAGAGATTCGACGAGCGGTATTCTAATACTTTGAAAAAACTGGACAGATTGAAAAATGAATTTGGTCTCAAAGTCGAAGTAATCTGGGAGCACGAATGGGAGGCGATGAAAAAAGATAACCCTGAAGTGAAAGCATTCTTAACCCGTTATGTGAAACCTACAATTACAGATCCACGAGCTGCTTTATATGGGGGTCGCACGTCACCAGTGTGTTTGCGCTACACTGCTAAACCAGGTGAGGAAATCCGATATGTTGATTTCACCTCGCTCTACCCATTTTGTCAGAGTAGTTTTTCCTACCCGGTTGGACATCCTGAAAAATTGTTTCCACCTTTCGAGAAACCAGTGTCAGAGTATTTTGGCTTAATCCATGCAAAGGTTTTTCCCCCGAGGGGCTTGTTTTTCCCTGTCCTACCGACTAAAACCAGAGCCGGGAAACTAGTTTTCACTCTATGCCATACCTGTGCTGAAAACAACAACCAATCCTCTGACTGTGCCCATACAGATGAAGAACGAGCGCTTACTGGTCTTTGGGTAACCCCTGAATTCAAGGAGGCTCTTGCTCAAGGGTATGCTGTTGCTGAGGTATTTGAAATTTGGCATTTTAAAGAACAATCGGACGAGCTTTTTAAAGACTACATCCAGTGCTTTTTGGCCCTAAAGCAAACAAGCTCAGGTTGGCCCAGCTCAGCCACTGATGCAAAAAGCAGACAAGAATACATTCAAAAATATGAAGAAAACCAAGGCATCCGTTTAGACCCTAGCAAAATTGAGCACAACCCTGCTAAAAGACAAATTGCCAAACTGTTGTTGAATTCTCTATGGGGTAAAATGGCCCAGCGTTCTAACCTCCTCACTACCACGATAGTGAAAGATCCTGTAAAATTATTTGGATTTCTCTTTTCATCAAACTATGAAATTTCAAACTTCCATTTCATTAATGATGCAGTGGCCCTTGTTAAATGGCGCTATAACTCCAAAGCTGTTCTACCTCCCGGTGACACAAATATTTTTTTAGCCGCATTTACTACCGCTCTGGGGCGTCTTCAGCTTTACAAGGAATTATCTCGGCTAAACACCCGTGTTTTTTATCTGGACACGGACTCGTTGATTTATCGAAGCTCACCTGAATATACCTATGAACCCGAACTCGGAGATTATTTAGGCATGCTCACATCCGAGTTGGATCCTGGTGATTACATAACAAGTTTTGCTTCAGCCGCGTCGAAGACTTATTGCTATAGCACCAAGAATTCTAAAGTCACTGTCAAATGCAAGGGTATAACCCAGAACTTTGAGAATTGCGCACGTGTAAACTTTGACAGTGTCACGCAAATGGTCGAGGGTTATATCTCGGACCGCAAAAGCAGTCAGACAATTCCTACCCAATACAATAAAATTGTTCGTGATATGAAGTCATTTGATCTATACAACCGACATCGTGAAATTAAATTCAAGGTTGTGTTTGACAAGAGGCGTCTACTCAATGATGGGCGGACAGTGCCATTCGGTTATTGATATGACATGATGATGGTGATGATGATGATGATGATGCTTTGTACAGTTAATGTTTGTTTTTTCATTACTGACTTTATTGGGTTTTTATTTTTTGATTTGTTGTAGATGTTCTGACATGTTATCTTGTTTATTAAAGTGATGTATTATCTACTTAGTGTAACACGTTTGGATTAAAAGTTTTTTGTTTTCAAATATCTTTGATGTATTTCTGGAAATGTGTTTCAATGTGCCGTGTTAATAAAGTTGTCTTTTATCATACTCAGTTGGAAAATAAAGTCACATGCAGGAGAAAACATCCTTTTTTTCTCTCTCCTTTTTATCTCCTCCTCCTCCTCCATATGCTCTGGTGCTCTCCATGGTGCTGAAATCCTATACTGTAGCAATGCAATGTTGATTCAGAGGGCTGTTTTTTTTCTGCCGAGGGTTCTATATGCATGTTCCACTGAAATACAATCAAACAGTTAGTACTGTACATTTATATTAGATTTAATAATAAATCTTGCTTCTCAGCCTGCAATGGTGTCACTCTGTAAAAACGGTCTATGATAGAGGGCTAGTGTAAGACGGCTAGGTATAATGAATGAAGTAAATTTCGATCCAAGGCTCGAATTGCCTTTCTCATGCGTTGTTGCAGGGCCCTCAGGCTCAGGGAAGAGTTTTTTTGTGAAGAAACTGCTACAAAACATGGAACATGTATTTTCAAGAATCCCGGATCGCGTAGTATGGTGTTATACGTCATACCAGCCTATGTATGATGAACTCGCGCAACAGTTGGATATAACTTTTATAGAAGGCATTCCAGACTCTTTCACAGATGATGCTCTCTTCCCTAAAAATCAACACAATCTTGTAATTCTAGATGATGCTATGCAGGCCGGTTCGGATAGTGCTGAGTTAGCCAAGGCATTTACTCAGTACAGGCATCACCATAATTTGTCTGTGATCTATCTGGTTCAGAACCTCTTTAATCAGGGCAGGCATGCGCGAACAATAGGTTTAAATAGCTCATATTATATAATCTTCAAAATTCCTCGGGACAAGACCCAACTCGCCATTCTGGCTCGGCAAATGTTCCCTGGCCATAAGGATTTTTTTATGCAGTGCTATGAAGATGCCACAAATGAGCCACATTCCTATATCTTGATAGATTTAAGACCCACATGTCCAGAACGTTTTAGACTGAGAAGCGGACTACTTCCCACAGAGTGGCCTGTTGTTTACATGCCTAAAAAGTAAAAATGTCAAAGAGGCTAAAACGCAACCTACCATTTTTAAAAGCAATACCCACACTGCGACCGCAGGAGCGTAAAGGTTTTTTGGCGCGTTGCCCTGATGATCTGATATTAGCGCTTTGCGAGATTTGCTTAAATATATTGAAGGGGAATGTGCCTCTGAACCCAAAGCAATATAGCAGGCTGCAGAAACAGAAAAAGTTTATTAAGCTTTTTGCAAACAAGAGAACATCGGTTATGCGTAAACGAAAGGCTATAACCCAAAAAGGCGGTTTCCTATCTGCTCTTTTAGGTGTGGCTATTCCCCTGATTACCAGTTTAATTGCTGCACGTAAATCATGACCAGTTTCAACAAAATGTTCATGCTCTCGGAGCAGCAGTTGGACAAATTAATCGCAAAGAAGTCTCAATCAGAGAGCATTACTGTCACAGCGCAAAATGATTTGGAAAGGAAAATGGAGGCTGTGCTAAATGAAGCAGGAATCAATGTTTATGAAAAAGCAAAACGTTATAATATACTACAGCAGAAATTACTCGCACTTATTCGAAGTGGGGAACATGATGATCGTGAAATAGCCTTGAAATTACCTTCACAACGGAGCGAAACATCTCCAGATGGAGGGACGCAAAGCGATGGGAGTGTTCCTCAACAGAATCAAACCCAACAAGATGAAAGCAGTGAGGACATCTTACAACTAATACCTGCAAGGTCTAAGAAGAATGTATCCTATATTTTACAAAAGCTTCAAGAATCTGATGGGGCACTGACATGGAATCCTTCAGGAGAAGTCTCTATCAGGGGACAGCCTATTAAAGGCTCACATATTTTGGATTTGATGAAGACTTTATCTCAGCAGCAGAGATCGCGTGTTCACAGTTTCCCTGCAGGCTGGGAATCATTTCTACATGTCATTTCTGAATTAAATATTCCTCTTACAAGTATATCCAATGTCTATGCACGCAAACAAATTCAAGATCTGAAAGAGATGCTTACAGTCACAGACCCTTCGGCCCCATATACAAGGAGACTGAGAAAAAAGAAAGTTAATCGGAGCCGGCGAGAATCTACACAGCTACCGTATTCAGCGGACCTTGTTCATGCCAGCGCGAGTGCTACACCTATGGAAGATGGAGATGCTGATTTTGAAACATCTAACTACCTTCCATACCAACTATGGTCATCACCATTTTCTCCTAATCCTAGAAATTGGCTCCACTTCACCGAGTGAACAATAATAATATCACTCACATATACCTCTATATCCATAAAATAAATAATCATGTACAGCGGAAATGATTGTCAATAAAGACATTTTTTTATTTGAATAAAAGAGTATCATGTATTTATTTCACACACAATCATGACATTCATTAAATAGTTTCAAAGAGCATGCATTCTGAGTATAGGTTTTAACAGAGTTTAAGCGTCTAATACATTTCCTAAATTTTCTCACAAAGCTAGTCACCAACATGTCATTTTTTCTCAAATTATCAGAATAGAGTCTCATAGTCTCTTGGAACGAGAGGCCTTTTGCCCGATGGCAGATATAGTATATAACGTGAGCCCCGCAGGTGGTTGAAAAATCATCTTGCAATTGACGGCGGTTGAATCTTATTTCATGAGCATTACGTGCCAGGAAGGTGGTAAAGCTCTTGGGATAGAAAGAAGCATTGGGGGGATATCCATATGAGTCAAAGAAGCTGGCCTTTCCAGACTCCGCTTCCAAAACTATTGCGATCCAATGCTCTCCTGGCTTATCCTGAGGATCGGTGTTGACAACAAGATACAATGGACGCTCATCAATTTTAGATGGGAGTAAGTCGCACGGGTATACCCCACCAAAGGCCGGCCCTATGATAGGTTTTAATATAGACTCGATTTGATAGCTATCCATCTCTTGCTTAGGTTCTTTCTTCTTCTTTTCTCTTTTCTCTTTATGTGATGATTCAATACTCCAATAGGACGTTTCGTCTTGAGTTGATGTGTATCAGACTGTCATAACAAGAATAGACCACTAGAGTGACAGTGCTTGGCAACGCCCTTCTGAACCGTAGGTCTAAACGACAGGTACCATTGACCGAGGCCGAAATGGCTTCAGGGTCTAGTTCTCCGTCCCGTGCCAAATTCAAAACAAACAGAGCATAACCCTGTTCAAAATCCTCCCTGTTTATGCAGAGTCCTTCATTTTTCATATGTTTATTTGTTCCCAGGAACAAATTATAAAATTCTCTCGCGGTGTGGTGTTCGCCAAAATTAGGCGAAAAGGGTTTGCAAATATGTCGACCGTTCACTCCTAGAGCCAGATATTCCAAATCAAAATGCTGGAATCTGGAAAAGAAATTGCAATCAGTTAATATACGTGTTTAAAAAAAAATCAGGTAAAATAAGAAAATGAGATTATATACATACAGTATATACATATATATTACTATACCTGAAAGGGTTGCGATTTCGACTTCCCACCCACGCTGTGTGGTCGACCAGCCCAATGACAATATATCTAGGAAGCTTTCCTAGAAATAAATTGTCTTGAGAACAAACTCTTGACTGGGCGGGGAGTGTGTAATTTTTTACGTCCACGCGGCTTATAGGATACAGGGCATTCGATTTCATTAATGCAGCACTGTGCCCTAGCATCACAGCGGGGCTGACATCCACCTTCTTCACAAAAATACTGGCTCCCATTATTTTAAGTTCGTAGGTTTTATCAGCAGGACACATCAGAGTGAAAATGCTCTTAGCTTTCACAAGTTTTAATTTCACGTCGACATTATTTATCAATAGACGCTCTGAGAAAAAAATATCCGAGTGCAGGGGTCCCATTAAGGTAAACTCCTTCGATTCCTGGCAGTATTTCGCACGGCTAACAAGGCCCGGATTTGGACCATCCGCTGCCACATTGACTGAATCCAATTCTTTTTCATCTTTATACCATAGGCCGGCTGAAAATTGCGATTTTAAGGCTTCAGGACCGAAATTCAGGAGGGTTTCGATCATGGCCCTATAAGGATGTGTAGCACTACTGCAACTGATAAGCACATCATTTAGGCTCACATCCACTTGCGAAAACATGGTGTTAAGAGGATACTGTATAATTCCTACTCCATCTGTATCTGCCAAGTCACTGCCATCAGCTTTAACAATTTTAAGACGTAGATGGAGCAGTGTTGAGGCTAAATCGAGATAGCGATCGCCAGCACCTGGTATTACAAATTCCAACACATTCTGATCCGCTAAGGAGTTCAGGGGTGTGACTTCTATGTAATTAGTATCATCGACACTCAACTGCGTATAGGATGGCAAAAAGATATCAAGCTCTGATTTCGTTATCTCGGTTGTCCTCTGGAAAGACATCTTTATTTGTTTAAAATATATCCTCTCCTAGCCTGCGTTGTCGTTTTCCTGGTCTTCCCCCTGTCTTGCGCTTAGAGTGTGATGCCGTCTTTCTCCGTTTAGGGTTTTTATAACCTGCTTTGGGTAAAGCAGACACAGGTCTTTTCCTTTTTCTGCGTGATAGCCGTGTTAGCCCTGATCCTTCCTGTTTACTCTCTGGTCCTTTCATCAAACGGGTGGTTACAGCCGAGACCACATCTGATGCGATTCCTTTCGCTGCCGTGGATAAATGAGGCTTAACAATTGTTGCCCCGCGTTTAATAAATGGCAAGATAAATCGAAAAGCCCGTGAAAGCACAGAGCCAATCCCACGGCCATACTGTACGGGGACGCCCTGGAAACCAGAAAGTCCTCCTCCTCCAGCCTGATTTGTGTAATAGGAAATGAATCTTTGATGATCCATTTTGGCTTCCTTTCTTATTTAGAGTATAGAGTTAGTCTGAGGACGAAAATGTAATTTTACAATTGTTTTACCATAGGCAAACCTTATATACTTATTGAGGTCACTCTTAATTTCAATCTTAACCGTGTCCAGCCGTGTCTTGTTCACAGGTATGTAGTGTAGCTTATTGTATGATATAATGACAGGTTCACCATAAGACCCCTGCTTTTCAACAATTCTTAAGAGGGGGGTTTGATACTCCCCGCAATGTTGGGATTCGCAGATATTGCTATACACATAAAAGCAATATTGACCAGCATATATATCACAAGGGTGTGGTGGTGTAAACTCTGCCTTGAGTCTGTACCAGACATCTGGTTGAAATCCCAGCATGTATGCCATAGGCGCTTGTAACCTTAAAGAGTAGATATCACTGGCATACACAATAACCTTTTTTAGGATTTGATTATAAACTAAATGTATATCCAAATCAGCATCCTGAAACATTAAATTCATTTCCGAGGCCAATTGAGGTATGCTGTCATAATATCCTGTTTTAATTTTCTGATAAATCGGCGGTTGATCTTTCTTTGAATGATCGATGACATCATAAGTACACTCCAGGCTGACAATATTATTCCATGTGTGACAGTACATAATTTCTGCTAACGCTACGTCGTATGGAGCATTCAACTCTATTGGCAGCGAAAGTGAGATTGTATAGTCCGAGCTGGTATTTTCAGGAAATATGTCATGACAGGCATTTGACGGTAATGTCAAATAGAAAGATTTGCGTTCCTCCATCCTTCTACTGGTTCAGTTCTTCTCCAACTGACTGTCATTGGGCGAAATTACTAGCTTTTCATGGCGATTGGAAATGTTATTCCCTCCCTCTCTTCTTCTTCTTCTTCTCCAGGTTAATTATGTCTTTAGTAGCTATCCATGAGTCAAAACGCGAAGGCCATCCTTTCCAATGCACCAGTGACATTTTACGACCATTTTTTATTTTTGTATCTATGATATGGTCTATCTGGAAAGTTGTGTTGGGTGAGATCTTGACCTTCTGTAACTCCTTCTCATAGAAGGTCCCCTGGATGATTGAATTGTTTATATCCCTTAAAATATAGACCGGTGGTTCGCGTGGTATGCATTCGTTAACAAAGAAAAATTCATCAGTGAAGGATTTCTCATACATCTTATCAAACACAGCTCTGTATTTTGAAATACGTACTATATCCCCTTCTTTGAATTTATATTTTGGGGCTGTTTTCTTTAAGAGCATATTGCTGTATAAATTCTCAAACACCTTCCGAGTGTTTTCAGGGGTGACCTCATTGGGTCTCATTTTTATACTGGAGTGGAAAGTGTTATTGTAGCTATGAACTAAATCTTGGAGTACTTCTATATACCTCCTTGTATTCATAGCCGTGAAATATCTAAACATTTTTTCTTTCAGTGTCCGGTTGTAGCGTTCTGCCACGCTAGCTTTCAGGTTACTTCCTGTAGCAAAATGTATAATTTTATGTTTTTTCATTAGCTTATCAAAATGTTTATTAAAAAACTCGCCGCCTCTGTCGGTCTGAAGTTTCAACGGGGCCCCTGCTTCCTCCAGAACTGAAGCAAATGCAGCTGTCACTTCAGCCCCTGTCTTATTTTTTAAAGCTCTGACATATGCTTTTTTACTGAATACATCTATCACCGTAAGCAGAAATTTCATGTTATCATTATATTTTGATAATGAGGTCATATCACACAGATCTGCTTGTAGCTGGTATTTAGGCCGAGGGGCAAACACACGATTTCTAGGAAACGTTTTTCTAGCCGGTTTGTGCAATGTGTAAGCATCTTGAGCTGATAAAAAGTCTGCAATATGTTCTGGATTAGGCTTTCTTCCACTATGTTTTTCCACAGCCTTCCTCAATTTTTCCGCACCCCCAAAAGAAGCTTCTCCTCTAGGATCATAGTATAAACGCTGCATTAGCTTTTGCTCCTTCTTTGAGGCCATAGTGTCACTGCTCGGTCTGTGCAGCCTCCCACGTCCAAACCTACTATATATATAAGTCTGAAATCATGCAAACCCCTGTTAAAAATAATGACGCAATACAACTTTATTCTATCACACAGAATATATGGTTTATTATTATTATACCTAATAACATCAGGATCGCATAATAACATCGAATAAAATGCCAACACCTTTGTGCTCTATAATACATGAATGCACTACATTGAGTATATGATCAACATCCACACTTTGACCCTGCTTCAGTTTATAAACTAAGACATCGACTAGGAGTGAATAGAAACAAAAAAGATGTGATATTCTAAAACTGGGAACACGAATTATAATCATGCGCAGACATTCCTCAAAATCAGGTGCATTTGATAAATTTATCACCATATCTTCCCAGGGATGTAACATGAAATTCTGTCTCACAATCAATATTACATTTTCAAAATGCGTTAGACGTTCAGAGCTGACATTACATTGTGTTTTATATATAGAGACATCACAAACTCTATTAGCAATTACATGCTTTAAAGTTGAATTGATCCGACTGGTCGGAAAGCCCGCAAAAATATAGTGGGTAAATGCAGAGATGATATTCCCCATGGTCTTATCAGTTCATAGATCAACTCATAGATAGAATCTGATTCTAGAGTCCTTCTTCGGTGTCTTGAGCCCCTTCAGCAGGCGTGTACATCCAGTAGCTGACAAAGTTGTTCATCTCATCTTTCTTCACCGAGTCTTCTCCGACCAACTCGGCCAGGATCTCATTGACTTTTTCTTCGATATCCGTCGAATTCTTTAGCTCATAAAGAAGGGCTTCGCAGATTCCCTGGACTCTGCTTGCAGAGGCGAGAAGACCCCTACTCTCCAGCAGGCGCATCAAACCAGGAATAAAACGCTCAGACCAAACCCTTCTTGTCAGCTCATCGAACTTGAGCTCGAAGTAATATGCAGGGATCGGGTATAGACAATCATGCTGCGTCTGACTGGGGTGGTCTGTTAGACATCCATAACAGTCTAGTTTTAGCTGCTCTCCGATGACAGTTGGTAGAACTGATGCAATTGCCGCTTTGATAGTCTCCAAGGTGAGTGTGTTCAGTATACCACCATGATGACCCAGTGTTGGGTTTACAGGAGACGGGATAGATTTATATTCAGGACTGAATATATCAACCGTTTCACAACTGAGCCGTGGTGAAGGCGGCGATTCGCTGCAACAGTTTCGCCGGTAAAACAATAAACCCGGATCGAATAGGGGGAGGTCCGCGGCAGTGAATGAATCATCGGCGGGGAAATAGGGGATCGCTCCCCCTGCGGGTCCTCCACCACATGTCTCCTTAGCGAATAGGCTGATGCTGTCCATGTTGAAGAAGAAAGGGAGTCCGGTGTATAAGGGGGGCTAGAGCTTACGCCGCTGTTCTGCCAGGCAATCACCAACTACAGCTCTAGCCCTCTTATATACCGTTAATAAAAGGAGGCGGAGTCTAGAGTCTGATATTGTCACGCCCTCACGTTGAAGTGCCCGCCACAATCTGAAGACCCGCCTCTTCAGAGCAGCCCACGTCCTCATCCATGAGTTAGTTGACATGATGGATGCTGTTGATTTAGTGTACTTCTGTCCATTTTCCCTATATTACCATGTGTTATATAGCCTGTCCACCCTAAATGTAAGTCGCTCCGAATATGGCTGAGGTGGAGGAGGAGGAATGTGCTATTCCGTCAAGCAATCGGCTTGAGCACACTCATCGATTTCCACCAACACCTCCTTGATAGGCGTAAGACGTACACGTTTTGCAGGCATAAGACGTACACGTTTTGCAGGCTTTGGAGGGTCGCTCGCGTCTTCAACCATCACCTTGTCATGCAGATGTCCCTCAATGAATCGTCTCTCCAGCAGGCTCATTTTCCGTACTTGCTCTCGCTGATTTTCAAAGTACACCTCGAGTTCCTTCATTAACTGACGGACTATCCAGATATCATCAAGGTGGAAAGCCAGATGGATCGGGTAAGATTTCTCCACAGCCATAGCTGTTTTAGGCACTCTGTCTGAAGCATCATCATGCTTCCTAAATCTCACCATAAGCCATTTAAGCGACCTGGAGCAGTCGACCATGAAGGCTGGTTCCCCCCTCGCATGGCCCGGTGCTTCGGGATCCGTTTCTACAATTTCGGGCCGCTTGAATTCGCAGTTCAGCGCTAGACGAGACGCCTCCATGTAATCACAGAACTCCAGGACGTATTTCTTCAGGTCTTCGAATTCTGTAGCATACACCCTCAGTTCCGGGGTATTTACGTCAAACATGCTCTCTCCAAATTCCAATGTCGTCAGTGTAACCCATGGAAATTTATGATAAAAATGCATGTAATTGCACATTAATTTCCGAGAATGGGCGAGGCGCCAGATCTTCTTATCAGCAGCGTGGTAGATCACACCATTAGACTCCATGTTTGTTCTTTTCTCAGGTGGCTGTTTTTTAAATGTATTAAAACCCTCCGAGCTGATTCACTCCTCTACAGTTCTCTGCTAAACAAGCCCTCTCTATTTAAAGGAAAAAATGTCAAAGGAGTAGGAGGCACTTACAATGGAGGAGGAGTCTCCACTGTAGGTATTTTTCCCGCTTTTTATTGTTACCGCTCTTTTTTCCCGCTTTTTATTTTACCGCTCTTTTTTGAAATTCAAATCTAAGCGCTCTTTTTTCCCGCTTTTTATTTTACCGCTCTTTTTTTGAAATTCAAATCTAACCGCCAAAACTACGACTTCCGGTATAACGCGAGGGGCGGGACTTCCGGTCAAAAAGGGGCGGGACTTCCGGCCAAAAAGGGGCGGGGCTTAACCTGTGACGTCATTTGATGGATGGTTGACAGGTTGGTGTACCTTTTACTCTCTTCTCTGTCCTTGCCAAAAAGAACTGTGATCTGAGAGAGCTGATACATTTTTGCCTTTTGCTTGAGAAGCTTAACTCCAATGGTATTAGACTATTCCATTGCATTATGTAGAACAGTATTAAACTGCGTTGCAGTTGTCATATTGTAGCTAAACAGTATATTCACGTTATTCCTGGCCCCGCCCCCGGCTTCCTGTTCATATCCTGAAAGAGGCGGAGGCTGAAAAAGCTGGCCTGGAAAAACATCATTTGGTTTCCTGCTGTCCTTGCATTAAAGTGTCAGTAGTTGGCGTTCTAGGCTCTGGGCTCTGAATGTACCTGGGTTGCCATGATTGCTTATAATAAGCAATTTGTGTCTCTAAAAAAATAATATAGTTGCTTATTGGGCTTACTTTCTAATATTTTTTAAACCAGTGGTTCCCAAATCTTTTCATATCAAGGACCCCAGATTAACATATTTGTCCATAGTCGCAGACCCCCATCTGAAAATATGTAGTGCCAGGGACCTCCACACAGATTTATGTTGTTAAAATGTTTCAAAAATATTCAAATTTATCCCCCCCCCCCCCCCTCAATATTTTTAAATAGCAAATATACAAGCTCACAATGTGTCGGAATGGTTTACATATCTCCATTTCGACATGTCTCCCTAACCCTAACTCTAAACTTAACCTCTATGTAAGTTTTGTCACTCCGACAATAAGAAGTCAATGTTGGAATGGAGACATGTTGGAATGGAGACACAGTAGCTGCGTTTACATGACAGCTTCATTCCAATCTGATCTAAATAAACCCGATTGAAGGTATAGGTTTACATGGGGTGAGATCAATCCGATCTGGTGTTTACATGTGCCTACTTTTAAATCGTGTTGTGACGCACACTCGTCTGTAGTAAAAATAAAAAAATATGGTTTGTTACTCACCAAAACAACGACAGCGTAAGGGTGTTGGAAGCCTACTTTACTTAGTGGGAACACTCAGAGCCCCCCACCTCACGTCTAAAACACACTTTTGGCCAGAGAAGAAACTTTTTCACCAGAGGTTTTAGTTACTCCACACCGCCCTCTACAGATCTTGTCAATAGAAATGTCCATTGACCAGATTTTGCCTTCCGGTGAAATATTCTCTTCTCTGTCTAAAAAGTGTATTTTAGACGTGATGTGGGGGGCTCTGAGTGTTATCACTAAGGAAAGGAGGCTTTTACCTCCCTAAATCCATCTTTGTTTTGGTGAGTAGCGAAACTGTATCTTTTATTTTTACTACACGAGTGGGCACGCTGCCTGCGAGCGCAAGGGCTCATCACTCATCAGTGACATAGCGTTAGGGAGAACTCCTAATGACCCGAATTATCCTTTATTATGCCCTGTGAGAGAACAAATCAATTACCCTATTGGAGTTAAAAGCATTAAGTCCCTTCTTAACCCTCAATGGTTCCATCTCTGAAAAATGAGCATATAGTAAAGAGATTCACGGGTTCGTCCATTGTTATTTCATGCCTTGTTGGCCCCAAAATGATGTCGCCTACAAAATTACGTCAGACTTAAGAGCTGGATGGGCACATATGCGATTTACATCACACTGACACACACAGATTTAGTCCAACTGATGCCATCAGGGATCTCCATATATGGGCATAAAAGGGACAAGGACTGACAGATACTGACACACACAGACGTTCACATAAATGGCCGTTTATGGTCAAATCTACAATCATATGGTGGACATCACGGACAGAGAACATCAGGTCTTACTGCTTGCTGTCTGTTCATGGGGCCACAAGAAAAAAACATCGCTGGGCATTAGGACACGCAATGTCAAAAAACATGTGTGCAAAAGACAACTTTTGCACACGGATAGGACTGACAGATACATAGATCTCCATATATGGTCACACTGACACGCACAGACTTGTCATCAGGGATCACTGACACCCTCTGGAATCCCTGATCATAACCTCAAGTTGAAAGTATAGGCGAACCAGTCAATAACCCGACCGCACTCTCAAGAATGGCACCATGTTGGTAATGCAAATGATGGACAAAGTCATTGAGGTGGCACTCTGCTTGCGCACAAGTAGGCCATATGTGTGGCCTGCTTGAGCTTGAGGTGCAAGTTGGCACCTCGAGAGAGTGCAGTTCTAGTTGATCTTGCGAGGGAAATTAAGTTGTCATAGCTGCAGTGTAGTATAGAACACAGGACAGATACGGATGGGGCTGTTAAGTCTGACATCATTTTGTAGGCAGAGGAGAACTTTTGGGGCCAAAAGGCCCCAGCACCCGCGAATCTTTTTACTATTTTTACTATTTACAAATTTTTCTTCTCTTTGTTGTTGAAAGGAAAGTGGTAGAATTATACTTTAGTCGTTATTTTTGTCTCAGATCTGTTGAAATAGCGAGGGACATAATAATCTGAATAAATCTGCTTGGAGGTCTGACTACAAAATGATGTCACGGCTTAAAAGCCCCATAGGGGTAAAGAGATATTTAAGTTAAAAAGAAAATAATAACAATAAGAGGGAGTAAACATGTAGTAATATACAGTAAAGTGTTTTTAGCGGCCCTCTGCACTTGAACTGCCCAGAATTTGGTGTTGTATTGCATTGCACGTAGTAAATGGTAATCAAAAATTGACTTTCTGATTCCCAAGAATCAGAATAAGAAGTAAAGAAGTGGGTGAAATTAGTTTTTGTGCATATGAGTGTATCGCCACCGCCACCCAGCCACTGCTGTATTGTATTGTATTGCATTGTGTTCTGTTGTGTTGTGTTGTGTTGTGTTGTGTTGTGTTGTGTTGTGTTGTAATTGTTTTGTATTGTGTTGCATGGTGTTATATTGTATTCTCTCAATACTCTCCTTCGTCTATCTGGTGATTGGACTGTGCTTTGTGATTCTACGTATTTACAGACAGTCTCCCCACTTGCATACAGAACACAGCTGTGGGAGTAAGCTGGATATCAACCATTGTTTACCATATGGCACCAGAAGGAATCCCTGGAGCTTGCTCCAGTGATGAATACAGATTTTTGATTTCCGAAATGGTGCGAGGTTGAGAGAATAGTGAGAAAGACTGTACTCATCTGAGGCCGTGGCACCGTATAGCATTATGTCCCCCCCAATGACATACAATACAATGAAATATGCATAATCTGTCTCCGCTCTGGCACAGTGGCACCCGCAATTCCCACCCCACCTCCCATGTTTTTTTATCCATACCCTTCCACTCCTGGCTGAGCATAAAAGCAGTCCACGGCCAGGTGAAGCTATCAGCCGAAACCAAGAGCCATGGAATGCTAAAGCGCCAGGCTGCTCAGAGCGTGTATTCACAGTCATATTTACAGTCGTATAAAGTCCAACTTGTGGCGGTGTCTGTGGCACGCAGTGTATGTGGCGGGCAGTCAATTCAATTTCAATTCTTCAACTCAACTCAACTCAACTCAACTCAACTCTAATACTAATTTGAAGGTAAGGGTCTATTGACCAAATTCACCTGGTGGCCATTTTGAAATTTTCATTGAAACTGTGTGGCAACTGGAGTGGCATTTCATTAACTTAATGGCAAGAAGTGTGAATATGGTCATTAGAACAATTTTGGTTGAGTGTCAAGCACCCAGATTAATAATTGGCCTCTAGTGGGTGTCGGCAGTTGCCAACCCCCCACCAACCCTAGCAAAATATGTTAACTGTTGTAACTTTTGATTGGATTATCCAATCTGAACATATGAGATATGTATGGATCAGGATCAGGAGTAGCATTTGGTACCTAGAGCATAATACCAATAGAATAACATTTATTTTCTGGTATTGGCGCATATCGACAAAAATAGCCATGAAGATCCACAACAAAGAGACAGAGAGGGAGAGGGGAAGGGAGGAAGAGAGAGTGTGATGGAAAGGGAGAGATCCTATTTCTTTTTTAAAGATTTGTTTTGGGCTTTTATGCCTTTATCGATAGGATAGTAGACTGACAGGAAATGGGGGGAGAGATGGGGAGTGACACGTGGCAAAAGTCGTCCGGATTGGGAATCGAACAGGCGACGCTGCATGGCATCCATGCCTATGTGTCAATGCCTAAGTGGTATGCGCCTGGAATGGACCAGTAGGCCAGCGGGCGCCCCGGGAGAGATCCTATTTCACTCACACTATTCTGGCTACCGGAACCTAAACAAACTGATCGGCGTGTCGAAAAGTGTGCTTGTTTAACCTAACAGCAACATTGCATTATTGTGCTCTGGTATCCCCACTATCCTTCCGGCAGAAACTTGTCATTCACTCACAGCATACCTCATTCATACATTCAGTAGTGGCTGCCTGGAGGTTCATCGGTTCAGCACACGGCTAATAGGGTTAATCTGAGGTCAGCTGTTTCATCGCCGTCTGTTACCTTCACTATTAAACAGGTGTGTGTCTTGAGGTGGTGGCTCTGTAATGAGTGTGGTGGGTTAATGGTTTACTGAGGTCAACAGAGAGCTCTAAGTGGAGAAATAGAAAAACATAGCAGGCAAGCCAGAAAATAGGACAAGACCGTAGCTACCCATCTGCAGTGTACAGTATGTGACTGTTGATGTCCATCTCTGTTTTATAACATGAACCTTGTTAATTGATTCTGTGCCATTCTCCCTCCTCAGTGATTAGGCCCATTAAAGCTTTTTTTTAAAGGGACAAACTCACTCATATGATTGATAGCTGGAGAGAGAAAACCACTGGCTGCTTGAGGGGTGGGGTACAGAAACCTGGCAATTATAAATGTCCTGGTGACCTGGACTAAATAGAAAGGGCCGTTAGCAGAACAAGTTATTAATTAAATAATCAATTATTTGTGAAGTAGTTACAAATGAGCAAAGGTAATTATGAGGAAAGATGCGAGTGAGTGGTTTATGTCCATTTTATATTGATGAATGAAATCAAGGCATGTTTTTGTTAGATTTTCTAGCTTTTTTCCTATCATTGTCTATTGATTCTGGGTAATAATGAAAAGCACCCATGTGCTTTTCGTTTCACTGTATTGTTCAATACGGGTTCCCTACATCCTATAGTTTGGAATAAGCAGGCTAGCATCAGGAGGATATTTAAACATTGAAATCAGCCCCAGGCCATAGAGTCTATGGCCTGGGGCTCAGAGGCTCAGCGGCTCAGTCTATGGCATAGACTGAGCCGGGACGACTTTCGTCATTGTGCCTGTAGGTAAAGCCATTGGTGTCCCCATTGGAGTGAACCCCAAAGCTACACTACAGTAGCTGGAGCGTTAATTCAACTCTGAAACTGTTTTACACATTTGAACACTGTACCGGGCATGTGCCTTGTCTGTTTGCTATGTGTGTGTGCAAGGTACAGTACATGTATGCAGTTGATATTCATATATTCAGTATCAGTATATATTAATAAGCATACTGTATGTAGGTCGTGGTCTGTCTCTTTATACCTCTGTCTCTCTCTGTTTCTTTCTCTCTAGCCTCTAGGGTGTTCTCAGGTCCTTCAAAATAATGTAATCGTTTCCCTCACTTGCATCCATTATGTTATAATGTTATATTTATTTGACATGGACATCACAATAACATAGGACGAACCAGATGCATTGCTTAAAGTGTAGCCTATACAGTGAAGACATAGACAGGAAACGGAGTGAGGGAGACGGGGAGTGACACGCAGCAGGTCACTCGGTCGTCGGGATCGGGACTTGAACACACCCAGTATAACATTAGCAGCAACATTTGGCACATGAGGCCCATCAGAACATTGGTAGTCAATCTATCAAAATTGGAATGATCAATCTGAATAACTGGCATATATATATATATATATATATATATATATATATATATATATATATATATATATATATATATATATATATATATATATATAAATAAACATGTACAGTATGTGTGTGTATATAGCTTGTCTATTGTGTGTCACTGTCACCAATGAAGCACCAAATCAGAAAAATTGAACAAAAACATGAAAATATAAATTAAAGAAAAATGCTGCAGCCAAAAAGGTCTCTATTTGGAAGGATGAAAACATAAATGAACAAACAGCACTATTTTGATTGACAGTGAAGGTCCCGGATCCAATCAAATAGGTGCCGGATCCAATCAAAGAGGTGAGGGAACTTGTTCTCTCTTGTTCCCCAACACATTAAAGCTATACTGTGTAAGTTGCTCAACTAGTGGTCAGTAGCGTCCGCGTCTTTCGGCCGTTTTTCGCCGCGGACCGGGCCTCACACCCCCGCGTCACCCCCGCGTCTGCCTCCACCTCGCCGAGATCTATCTTTAGAGGGGTCCCTGGTTCCTGTGCGTTCAGGCATTCCGGAGAAACGGAGTGTTTCACCCGAGTATAGATAGAGACACACGGGCGCCTACAAATATGGCCGCCCTATTGTGATAGCTAGCGACCCCACTTCAAGATGCGCTGTGATTGGCCGGCAGTGTATAACCCTCGCTGTGATTGGCCGATAGTGTATGATGACGTAGTTTTTGCGCGAAAACCGGACCCCGGTCAGGATCATAGAAAACATATAAAGAGAAGGCTTCAGAAGCTGAAAATAACGGAGTGGGTGTTCTAAAACTTTAGCGATTTAAGAGTTAGGACAATTTTAAGATTTGTTTTATAAAAAAAGTTACATGGTACAACTTTAAGCACTGGTACCGGTTGCCAGAAGGCAACATACTGTAGGTTTAATAAAGTGAGAGAGGGAAAAAGGAGACGGTTTAGAGACATGTTCTACTTGAGTAGGTGGATTAAGGAGCAGAGTAAAGAGCAACCTCTGTTGATTCCTTATGTATATTTCATGACACGTTTCGTCAGTAAATAATCCCCCATGCTTGCACATGCATACGCGAGTGTCTGTGTGTGAACGTGCTGAGCATTGCATTCAAGCTAATGTGAAAATGTGCAGGGCATGATGAGGGAAGTGTCCATTCATTTGTCACCTGTAGCACTTTAAACGGAAATCACCCCATCCAGGGACGTGCTGGCCATTGGGAAAAGCGGGACAACTCCCGAACGGCCGGTTCATTCCCGGCCGGTCCAGGCCGGGAATAAAAATAAAATGTCGGCCTTCGTTCCTTTTTGGGGGCTGGGTGACCAACAAAGTAAATCGCCACTGTCGGGCAGAAACCTCGTATCTCCAAGTTTCAAATTTGAACACATTTTTTCACAAAGCAAAGCCCTGCTTCATCGTACAAGGCTGTCGCACAAAAGTAGTGAAAACAGCAGATCTACAAGCACACAACGCCTTGTAGATCGGCTGTTTTCACTATAGTTTAAATCATTTTTAAAATGGTTTTGGACAAAGTTTCCATCCGACAATGACGAAATATAACTCATGTAATTGACCCACTGGCTTGTCACTTGTCATGATCTGAAATGGCAAATCTTTGAGTAGCAGCAGCGCTATAGAGAGAGATCTCTCTCTATAGCACGCAATGAGGGCCTCTACAACTCTTTTTCCCAGACTGAATCAGGGGCCCAGCATGTCCCTGACCACATCCGCGCTTGTGTCAGGCCAAGTGGGCTGGCTGGTTGTTTCATCATGCCACCCAGCAGGGAGATTATCAGCAGGTGAATGTTGTCCTTGGAGGAAGAACAGCCTAGCCTAGGGGAACCATGATGAAAATGTGGAACCCCTCTCTCCCAAGAATTTCCAGTAATCAGAAAGTCAGCCATACCATGGGTTTTTAAGTTCTATAAAAAGCTTCAGAGCGGGTGACAGCAAAATAAACTAAACATATTATCCAAAATAATGTATAATACCAGTAAGACTCCCTAATCGGGAGATAAGCGACCATCAGGTCGTATGTATACACAAACGCTAGAAGAGGGGAATGTGAGAAATCAGGGGCAGAGTTTGTGGTTTGCCAGCCAAGGAGTGTGTGTGCAAAGTTTGGCATGGATAGGGGCAACGGTGCCGGAGATAAGAGTAGGGCCAAAAGTGTGACGTGACGGACAGATGGACTGACTGACAGACAGCCGGTGGAGGTTAAAGGTCACAATAACAAAATATAGTAATTGCCTAAAGAAAGAAAAACAAATTGGCCAAAAGAATGCTATATACTCCTATACTGTACCAAAGGTTGCCTGTGGATTGTGTGGTTGTTGACAGTCTAGCTGGGAGAGGAGAACACAGGGCCTCATAACCACCACTCACTCAATCAGCAAAACACACCTGCAGCATAGCACCCACAGACAACAGCGAGACACAACCCTACTAGTGTTATCAAAATGCTTGGCCGATACCTATTCTGAAATTGTCACTCCTTCTGGGGAAACAGAAATAATGTGCAGTTTTAGCTGCAAAATATTTCAATTCCAGTCACAAGAAAAGGGACAACCAGAAGGACACAGATATACGTGTATATCATGTTTTACTCACCACTAGAGTGAGTAAAACAAAACTCTCTCTCTCTCTAGAGAGAGAGAGAGAGAGAGAGAGAGAGAGAGAGAGAGAGAGAGAGGAAGGGAGGCAGGAAAATGAGAAACGAGAGTTTATGTTTCTTGAGTGTATGTTGTGTTTATTGCACTGTATGTGTTGTGAGTACTGTATAGGTTGGATGTCTCAGTTTAGGATCTATTGCTTTAATTTATTCCCTTTTTCCCAGAAGGAGAATGACGGATTCAGATTGGGGATGTTGTTGTCATTTCCCCTCCCACAGTCAATTATAACTCCACGATAATTGGTGGGTAGCTCTATCTCAAATTAAGTTTGGAGCTGCAAATGAGGCCGTGAGTAGACATTAAAGTCGGAGCCTGGCAGAGACCGAAAACAAACCAGAATGCTGTTAGTGCCTCTAACAGCTGAAAGTACTGTGTATCTGCATGGAGTTCAGGCTGAAGTTAATATGTACCTACTGTACGATACTTTGATATGTTCACATTGCCAGACAGATAATAAACATCTGGGGAAATCTCTATGTGATACATCTCTCCATTGCTTCCTCCCCACTGGGGGAAAAGCTAAATACTAGTTGATGATGTAATTTTCTTCCATCATACGTAGGCTGTGCACAGTGTGCAGTGTACCATTGCCTCTCCCCGGTATGTGTATCACAATCACAACAGTACAATGAGAAATAAATACACTGCGATTGAGTTAATTAGAACCTGCTCACCCATATTTGGATAATCGCATGAGTTATTTCGGAGGGGTGGGTTTGAGAAATAGATGAATGGGAAAAGGGTAGAAAAAATATATGTCTCCTCCTCGCCCCCGGGCCCATTGTCATTCCATGTAACGCTAACATGTCGGAGCATGCGGGCTGAGCTCATCACGCTGCCTCTAATAATGGCCGGCGGTGAGGACTTTTTTTCCCAACATGGATGGGTGAGGGAGAGAGTGATTCTCTCAGGCCTTCTCACCCAATGGTGTACATTCAACCAGGTGGTTCAATCCCTGCCCAGAGGGCACGTCTGATTCCGTTTGTGTCACAATGGAGACAACCGTTTCCAGCCTCTAACAGCTCATCCGCACTACCCGCGATGCGAGCGACGTGACACGAACGATGAAATCTATTTAAAATACATTTGTTTCAATGAGACCGTCCTGAGTGACCTACTGGCCGTGATGTCGTCCACCCCTCCTTTTTCCGCTGGCAGAGTCTGTATTTGAGCGAGGTTTCGTGGCGATATCCATGGAGGTAAATGGCCATGTCCCGCCCCCCAAACACTTTTTATTATTATTTATTTATTTGATTGCTTCCGGCTATGTCGCAACGGAATGGCCGATCGACTCTCCATATGAGGACAGTTTTTCGCGCTACATCGCCGTCGGAACGCCCGCAGGCAGTGTGAGGATGAGCTGTTATGGGTCATGCTGCCACAGTGTTGAACTTCAGGCTGAAGATAACAATGCATAGTATAGGAGAATCACTTTTTTTGGAAATATTCACTGAAAGGGGAGCACGTAGCTGCCAGGAATATTTGTCAGCTTCTATCAATGTGCTGCAAACTAATGCAGAGTCAGACACAGCAATAAATTATATGAAAAGTGCAAGCTTTATTTAACAAATAGTTTGTCTGGACTGGTCTGGTTTGTGTTAGTGGGTTTCTCCATGTTGTTTCACAGTACATTATAATGGATTTTTCTTTTTCTTCCATTTGATTCAGTTATCTGTCATTAGAACAGAGAGAAAGACACATCATATCTGCCCTACTGTCTGCAGCAGCCGGTAAACACAACTATGCAGCATTGTTCAGGCCTCTCTGTCAGCAGAACGTGTTCATTATTCATTGAACTGAAAGAGTGTTGAGAGTGGATAGAGATCATATGAAAATGCTTTATGTGAATGTTATTTTAACATTTTTGATTTAGATTTTTATTAACACAAGAACAATGCGTATAGCATGCTATATTTCCAGGAATAGAAAGTCTGCCATATACGTATGCAAGCCGTGTTTGTTGAAACGACTGGTACTTAAAAGTATTCTGCTCAGATGTGCGCTGACCTCTCTTCTGTAATCATTTCTTAATAGATTGTATGTTGGTATTTGAGAAACATAATGTTATCTCCCTGGTCTCTGAGGTGAAACCAAACCCATATTGTTTGTCTGAAGAGTTATTATATTCAAAGTTGCAGCGAAAGAGGAAAAAATACATCAAAGAAAACAAGAAGGGAATGAAATAAGCCTGCCCACTTTCTGAAATGTCAAGGAAAGCACAAAAGTAGATTGAAAACTGTACCCATTTCACCTCGCTCAATGAAGTGAGACTTTCCATTTCTTCTTATTTTAGTTTTTTCTTCAATATAAGATATAAGTCTTGTATTCTGTTACAGTATATTTCTCATTTGCTGGTAACAAAGAGTAGTAGCAGCCAGTCATTTCTAAAATCAATAACTATATATCAAATGAACAACGTGTGTGCGTGTGTGCGTGCGTGCGTGCGTGCGTGCGTGCGTGCGTGCGTGCGTGCTGAAATGAGACAGTGTGTTTTTACAAACAACAGCTAGTGTGTAGAACCTGAAGACAAGTTCAGTTGAACAAAATTGCATGGTGTTTAGAGACTCTCAAAATGGAGAGAGACACTGGAACATCACTGCACATCACGACTGGTAATTGTGCTTGCCTTGAGAATGGCCCTGACAAAACCCATTGCCCTATTTCTGCAGTCTGACATGTATTAGTTCAAACCATAGTGAAGTATGGCTCAATACTGAAGTGAGCTTATTTTGAACTGCTTGTCTTCCGAGAGATAAGCTAAAGTAAAACAGACAGAAAAATCCTCTTGATAGTGTGTCTTGGGAAACCCCTGCACCCAGCAGCTAAAGCGCTCCAAATTAATTACTTGAATAAACATCCTGCCAAATAAATTAATGAGTCAAATTGTCTTTATTTTAACTACAAGAACCCTAGTTACTCTATTCTGGAGTGTGCGCCACATGTTCTGGGGTTTATTGTGAGCTCTAGTCGTAGCTCAGTTATTTTCGGCGTTTATTTGGTGTAGAGGGGAAAAAATGAGTGGATCAGGGATAGAGCCCTGGGGGACCCCGGTCAACTAAGCGTAGATATTTTCTTTTTTTTTACCACACCTTCTAGTTTCAGTAAACTGGTCCAGCTCCCACATGGTTGGGTTCAAGTGGTAGAAACTCTGCTTGGCTACAGTGGATGACGTTGTCTGTCTGCTGATGTTATTAGGCCTATCTATAAATAAGTCCTAGAAACTCTGTGTGTCTTTCTGTTCCAACTTAACATATCACATTGGTTCCTGTATTTGTATTGCTGAGGACGTAAGGAAATGTAGTGTCGACTGTGAAGGTGACTGGATCAGCAATTATCCACAACTGCTTCTCTCTAAAACGGCAGGCATATCTTCTTGCCTGATGGCTGATGGTTTTATGACAAAGACGCGTATACATTACCTTACATTTGGACATAACTGTCAAAAGGATTGATCACAAAAAAAAGATTCTTATTTATTTGTGGTCTTTTGAGTGCAAATGTGTGTGTAAACTAAGTGCCATGTGTTTGGGGGGTAGCAGTTTACAGAAAAAAAGAATAATATACAACCTGGGTATTTGTTGTGTAAAAGTGTCATGTGAGAGCCAATCGGATCACTTGTTATTGAGAACACTGAAGTGTACATGTAGGCCTACAGTATGTTGTTACTATGTCCTGGCTTCATCAGCAAAGTGAACAGAACCCCACTCCCTGCCTCGTTATTATTAGACTAGATAATAACATAACATTATTGTAAAAGGAACCTGTTGCACCGCAACTAATTGATGGTTAGGTCCAGCTGCATTCAGCCAGCTCTTTATGGAGAACTTGAAGTTAGCAATACAAAGTCTGTGGCGCTCCCTCTGGTGGAACAACTGTGTACATCACTAACCTTTATTCGGGTACCACCTTGTACAAAGCTTTGGACCATACACATTTTATATGTTATTCTCTCGCCCACTTTCATCAACCCAGCTACTTTATTTTTCAGGTCTGTAGCTTCTTTTAAGGATTTTTGAGAGGCTAGTGAACCTAGTGTACCTAGGCTAGTGTTTGAGGGGCTAGTGATGTGCAGGCATAATCAAAATGGCCCTACCAATATTTCAAGAGCGTAATCAATGCTAAGGACTCAAGGAAGTGGAGTATTGATTGTGAAATCGATCAGATCAGCGGGTGTCCAGAACGGCCCTCTCTAAACGGGCATAATGTTCAGCGGCCGGCCATGAATGGGCACTTATTATGAATGAACGCAGGGTTTGTGTTTATGATGAAGGATAAATCACATTTATCTCACATCATAACTGACTTTAGAATTCCTTTTTCATCTCCCTCTGTCCCTGCTTTCCGTTTCCTTATCTCTTTCTTTCTCACCGTTTCACTCTCTGTTTGTAGTCTCTCCATCTAACTTTTACTCTCTCTCTATTTCCTCCTGTTTCTCTGTCTCTTGGCCTGCATTCAACAGCACTAAGGGTGCCATGACAACGACAACTTTATTAATCACATCAATCATCGGTAACACCATGGCGACCGAAGGGAGCCCTAATCGCCTCTCACCGAGCAGATGATTTCTCTCCTGAAAGGCTCATTGCAGTCTGCAGTAGCTTGACATGTGTGTGTTTGTTTGTGTGCATGCGTGAGCGACTGTGCGTGTGTGCGTATGTGTGTGTGCGTTTGTGCGTGCGTGCGTTCAATACTTCCAATACAATATGCATCTTTGCGTGGGATGAAATCTGATTGTCAGTGGTTTTCTGTATCAAGGGGAAGCACAGGGGGAGGTTGTTTCCATGAACCTGTTTATTAGAATTTGCCGTAAAAACCTTATCATGGTCGTTTTGAAGATAACTTCCTTTATCTGGTCAGCTACTTATCGTAATACTAAGTGTGTTGTCTGAGTATTTCTGTGTGACCGATAAATTACAGACCCGTTGTGACAGAGTCATGGACAAATCAGACATGGGTAATGAATTTTTTGAGTCCCAACACACAAAGTGACAAAAGGCCAATAGATCATCCTGTCCTGTTGGGCTGGGTGAAAAATTCAACATGAAATAACAGCAAGGTCCACACACCTGACACCAGCATGCTGCTGGTGATAACGTTTTGAACTGGGAGGCTCTTCCTCATACCTTACTGATGTATTATATTGATGTATTTGCTTATTGTAAGTCGCTTTGGATTAAAAGCATCTGCTAAATGCCTAAACTGTAAGGTGACTGTCTTTGGGACAGGGTATTCAATGTGTTATTGAAAGGACACAGGTGTAATCTACATTTTAGCTAGTAAAGCACAAACCTCAATATTGGATATATTATTATCTAAAGCACTCAACTGAACTGATAAGTCATAGCAACAGTAACCATCTACATAACATTAGCCTTTTTGTAGTGCTGTGATCTGTTGGCAAACAAGCAATAACTCATTAATTAAGCATAAGATGATAGTCACTTCTGATATCATGTACAATTTCAGCCAAACATGCAGATGGGTCATGATTTTTTAATGGAGATGCATACTTATCCTGATACACTGTCTGCTTTGACACATCAATGAGAAGGTGAAATTAATTATATTGGTCTGTATATGAATGGTTTTCGCAAACATTTGTCAGAATGTACGGTACAGCTGTACAGACGACAGTCAAGTATTAAAAATATAATATTTCATATGAGCTGTGCCATTTTGTTTGTCACGAGAGACTGCGTTTTGTGAACAGTAAAAAGAGATTTCCTATAACAAGAAACCCAAAGGAATCTAGTTACATAAAAGGAGAATTGTGGTACAAAAACAACAACAACTTACACAGTATAATGTATTATTACATGTATCACAGCAGAGCTGCAACCCTACCCAGAACTAAACAACATGTCATGTTCTACAGTATGTCTCTCAATTGTGACCTTGACCTTTTTGATCCAAAATGTAATCTTCTCTTTGGGGAAGACTACTGATAATTCACACTGTGAATCATCAATATCCATTCCAATCTGTCATCATCAATATCCATTCCAATCTGTCCTCTATTTAGCTAACGAACAAACGGACAGACTAACAGGATCAATTCAATCTACCTACTCAATTTTGTGATATCTTGTGTGAAAGTGCAAAATCTGACCTACAGTAGACAAAGGCCATGGGGTCTCCATAAACACAAAGGTTCATCCTCCACAGAGCAAGGAGCACTGCAAGACAGTCCCATGGCAATCCACCCTGCAGTTTTTGACATACTGTATGTTGTTTTGGGACGAATGTGTTGCACAGAACAATGGACTGAAATCGCATGATCCTTTAAACCACATTGCTGACAATCCCAAGACTACTAATCCAGAACACAACACCACATCCCACAACACACACACACACACACACACACACACACACACACACACACACACACACACACACACACACACACACACACACACACACACACACACACACACACACACACACACACACACACACACACACACACACACACACACACACACACACACACACACACACACACACACACACACACACACACACACACACACACACACACACACACACACACACACACACACACACACACACACACACACACACACACACAGCTTCGGGCAAGTGTTCAGGTTGAAACCAAGCAGCACGCACACTTGTCTGCCATATGGTTCTTTTTCCAGGAATGAGAGCTGTTATTATTCTCCAGTGATAGCCTACTTGACCTTCTCTTTGCGTGAAAAGACCATATTGTAAATCCCAAAGGCCAGGTGTTTGTTTTATTTGCTTGAATAACTGTTCATGTCGCCTTAACTGTGTTAAGTAACAAACAAGGCTTATTCTGTTTAACTCCCAACCAGCATGTTCGTTAAAGTCTTTATTTCCCACAAACTTTACAGAAGCAATTGACTTGAAACAAACATCTGATGTGTCACCGTTGTCTTGTAACATCATGTTTTTCTCTTCCAGGCTTTTATTCCTATTGCTCTTTCCCTTTCTCTCCCTTTTTCTCTTGTATATCTTTCTCTTTTCCCCCTCTCCTTTCACTTTTGATAGCAAGAGTTCCAATATCAAACTTATCTCCTTTGGCTCCAATTGGTCTCTGCCGCCCATTTCTCCACGGGCAGGCAACCACTATCACATGACAAGCTTTGTCCTGTTTGACACAGCTAGCTGAAGCACACTAATGAAGGTCAGCGGGCCAACCCTTCCTCCAGGCTGCTTCCACTGCGCTCTCTCATCCTCTGTCTCACCCACCCCCACCCCTCCGACATGCTCTGAGAGGATTCCCCGCCTCTCATCATCGCCTCCAGTTCACTTGGGATGCATCTGTGGAGGAAATTGTCAACTTGATGCTAATTAGCTGAGACGCAATGAAAGCTGGGATTTTTCTATTCATATTCTGGCTCCTCTCTGTTTTCAAAGTTGGAGAGTTTGAAAGCAGCGATGGTCTTGCGTTATCATACAGTAAGTGAGACTTTGAACTACTGTGAATTTACCAGAGGAAATATGGAAAAATAAGTCCTTTGATTGTGTTACCCTATAGCATGGCTGAAGCTGCAGAAAAGTGCTTCAGCCAAGCGTCAGTGTAATCAATTGATCTTAATTCATTCTCAGTGGTTTGGATGTGGTGTAACCGCTTTGTTCCATTAATTGGTGTAATGCAGATGAGACTGGAGATAATATGGGTTGTAATGAGCTGATGGCATGTCACTACTAAACAGCTTGTCTTCTGAAGATTAGCACTGGATACGTCCACAAAATAGCTACTCTCCAGGTCTGACCAGCGTTTATCCTCATATCCAGGGCAGGAATTTCAGGGAGGCCATGAAGGCCCCTCAGTTTGGCCTTGTGCCAATGTGCCCCTCAAATAACTGGCATGCCATGGCTGAGGCCACAGTGGCCTTAATGCCCCAGCTGACTTGTCAATATTTAGACATCAGTGTCTCTTTCTTTCCTGTGTCTTTTGTTGAGATTCTGAATTCTTAACTTCCCCTGAGTCCCCATCTTTAAACCAGGGGCGGCCTCTTAGTTAGACATCCCATTGTTTAGAATTCACCAGGTTAGCATTCACCAGCGTCGGCAGGTTAGCTACTCACCAGGTTAGCATTCACCAGCGTTAGTTTTACTGAGGTTATGGGTTACGGTTAGGTTTAGGTGTTCTAACCAAAGGGGAGGTCTACAATGACATGACTACCCTTTAAACCAATCCAGTAACTTTGATTGGTCTAGGGCTGAGCATGGATCAGATTGTAAATAGCCTACCATTATTTATTCATGCCATTGCAGATTCTGTAGTCTTCATATTAAGATATTATTTCAATGGACTAAAATCGTACTTGTTTTATTTCATGGTCTTCCTGCCCTGGCAATTGGGCTTTGTGACCACAAAAACATTTGCAACACCGTGCCCCTAAAATGACGAAATTCCATGCCTGCTCCTATCTGTTCATTTCACTTGAAACCAAAGTGAGGAAAGAAAACTCTGCACATCCCCATGTGCACACGTACGATTAGAAGCTAATACTTCACCACAGGTCTGGTTTAGAGACAGCGACTTGTCAGCTGTTAACTTGAGTTTGACCTTTTCTTCGCTGGCTTTCATCACTTTTCCTCAGGGGAGTGAGGGATAAATGGCTGGTGGCCCAGGACCTATGTACTCTTTGTGGGATTTATTTAAAATAACAGAAAAGCTGCCAGAAGCCCCAGGCTGAGCCATGAGAGTTGAGCTCGCTGCACCACCTCCGCCTTCTCGGCGGAGATTTCTGCCCACCGGGGACCGCTGCAATATGACATATATGCCATTTCTTGAGAGGAAGACAGATAACGTCATAATCCAGCACCAGCTGATTCTGAAATATATTATATTGCCTGCAATGTCAATCACTGTGCCGATCGCCATGAATATCACAGTCTAATCAGATTGTTTAATTTCAGTCTCAGTGGTGTAAAGTAACTAAGTACATTTACTTAAGTACTGTACTTAAGTAGAGTTTTGAGGTATTTGAGTATTTACAATTTACAATACTTTTACAGTACTCCTACTCCGCTACATCTTGGATCCAAATATTGTACTTTTACTCCACTAAATGTATTTGAATACTTTAGTAACTAATTACTTTGCCGATATAAATATAATATTAAAAAACATACATAAACCACTTTAGCCCTATTTTATACCGTGGCTATTTGAAAATAGAAGATCTACAAGCTCATAACGCGTCACAAGGTGACGAGTTGCTATTTTCAAACATTTCAAACTTTTACTTTTGCTACTTTAAGTACACTTTGAGGTCAATACTTTTGTACTTTTACTCAAGTACATTTTGAATTACGGATTTTTGCTTGTAAGGGTGCCCTCACATCAAAATACCTATGAGAGTGGAATCCGCGTTCCGCCAATGCATTTCAATGAGAGTGAAGCGGTTTCATGCCAGCAGAGGATTTCTGCAAAAAATGCTCTCTTCTCATTTTAATGCATTGGCGGAACGCGGATTCCACTCTCATAGGTATTTTGGTGTGAGGGCACCCTTAGGGTGCCCTCACACCGCCAATGCATTTCAATGAGAGTGAAGCGGTTTCATGCCAGCAGAGGATTTCTGCAAAAAACGCTCCCTTCTCATTGAAATGCAGTGGCGGATTCCACTTTAGGTATTTTGGTGGGAGGGCACCTTTACAGAGTATTTCTATTTTGCAGTATTGATACTTTTACTTAAGTAAAATATGCAAGTACCTTTTCCACCACTGGTCTTCCTGTGCTTGCTTGTGGGAGAGGGTGAGAGGGGCTCACATCCCTGGTCCTATGTGGAGGTACAGGCCGTTATATAGCAAGTTCCTGTGCAGAGGGAGAAGACATATTAGCAAAATCAATAGTGCATTATAGCCTCCAGGAGGAACCCTAAAGAAGACTGATGTGCTGCGTCTGTAAGCATCCAGTTCCCCAAGACCAAACTAAAACGCACGCACGTGCACACACACACACACACACACACACACACACACACACACACACACACACACACACACACACACACACACACACACACACACACACACACACACACACACACACACACACACACACAGTCTCACACTTCATGGCAGCTGATTTCTTAAGTTTCTGGTCAAATAAATCTGACAAAGTTATGGTGTGTGTGTGTGTGTGTGTGTGTGTGTGTGTGTGTGTGTGTGTGTGTGTGTGTGTGTGTGTGAGACAAGTAGACAGAGAGACTAGGAGAGAGCGATTGAGAGAGAGAACAAGATAGAGGTTGCGAGTGCAAACACATTAAAACATGTTAAAATGTCATTAATGGAGCAGTGAAAGGAACAGAACATGACAAGTACCGTAGTAGCCACTTTGCCGGGAACACCCTTAGAGATGTATCATCTCCAGCTGAGTTGAAACGATATAGCCTCCCTGGGTGCTAATCAGATATAATCGGTAATGATTTAGCATTGCGATCTAATTTCCCATTTTTATGGTCAGTTCCCCTGTGCACCATCTTGTTTCTTTGACTATTACTGTACAGTACTTATTACAACAGAACAAAACTCATCTGAAAGCACCACAGCACTAAAAATGTCTCTTCAAAATTGTGGTATGGTATATTCTGCTCTTCGTGTATCTTATCTATTAGTCTGTATGTTGAAACAATAATTTGTACACGTGGCTGAAATTATATGTTAGGACAGTGGTTTTCAACCCATTTCATGTCAAGGACTATTATGTATTCTGCATTTGAGCCACGGAATACCATTTGATGAGATTTAGCCTCTCAGACCCAAAACATATAATATTTTGTTATCGTTGGATACGATTTTGTCCACAATTCTATGCTGTATTGATGTGGTACCAGGTAACAGGTCCATCAATCAGATAACGTTCTTCTACATTCTGTAATTGTGTAGACTCCCTTGTAAGCATAATGTAACTCTTGACCGCGTAATATGAAATTGTAAGGGTCCATTTGGTTTCATTTTACATTCTCAAGAGTTAAAGATCTATAAGAGTCCATTTGGGTTACCAACTCTCCATCATTTAGCTGGGGACTGGTTGAAAACCACTGGGCTAGGGGAGCGTGTCGCTGTTACTACATCTCATCTTTTCGACACCCGACTCTAACCCTCACCCTAACCTTAACCTCCGTGGAGTGAGTCGCTAACCCTCCGGTCGCAATGATGGGCGTTCGCAAAAGCGAGATTTCCACCTGGGCTAGGACACTATGCTGTACAGAGTTTATGGGAGAATAGGACCCAAGGGCAAACAAACCAGAGGCAGAGCAAGTTCAACTACAATGGTTTCATTACAGAGCAAAACAAGTCAAGTGGGACAGACTTACAGCGTAAGTGCATGAAGCAGGCTGAGGTCAAACACATAAAAGCAGTGCAAAGCAGGCCAGCAGCAGCAGGCAAAGAAGACCAAAGGAACAGGCTATAATCCAAAATCCCAAATGACTGACAAAAGATCAAAACACACTGGAGCAGGCAGAGCAAAATCTAAGACAAACAAGAACACACAAGATCAAAAGACTAGGGAGAGATTGGGCCAATATGATGGCTGCTTATGGTCGTGGCAGCTTCTGTGAACGTATCCGTTACTTTCCCAGAGTAGGCTGGGAACTTATGGCAAGGAGACATGTCGGAGTGGTGGGGTGTAACCGATGATGTGAGTGTGTTGGTGGTGCAAACAAAGGTGCTTCTTGTTTGGTTACTTTTCGTGGCTCGACAACTTGTAAGAACCACCTTTGGACGTCCTGTCTTCATTTTTCATAAGATGGTGGTTGTTGCAGGTCTCTTCCTGCACTACAATATCTAACTATATGTTTGCTCTAGGTCAGAAAAAGATACATAATATCCATCTCACAAACGCAATGCTGATACCTTGTTTATTATCTCCAAGTCAATGGCGGGTACCACTATGTGTGAATTATATTTTGTATATATTTTACATATTCTATTCTACACTATATCCCTCTATTATATATACATATATATTACTTTATTCTACTCTTTGCATGGCTCTCTGCTGTTCCTCTATTCTCCTCAACCTCAGGTCAACTCTGCCATTATCATCAGATCATCCTCCATGGTCCCTCTCCACAGAAACCTACTCTCCACTTGTGTAATTTATACAGTTTTCTCATTCTTCTGATGTTCTTTTGTGTCTGTCCCAAGGGGTCTGCAAAAGGAACAATTAATTTTGGGTCCACGCTGTGGGGTATTTAGAAATTAAATCTGTCCTTATTGGATTATTCTCAGCTAAAATAAAGCCAAATATCCCCCTTACATAGCTTCTTCTCAAGTCATTCCCCTCACCTTTTTGTGGCCTTGAAAATGGATGACCAGGGGCGATTTTAGGGCGATTAGGATTCTCCTCGTCATATCACAGGTCATTTCTTGTCACATTTATAACAGCCCGTAGGAGAATCTGACACACATGGGTACCAAAGGAAAAAACAAGACTCACCTCTAAACAGTTGGACACTCACTGGAGACACACATACATAATACTAATACTGTAGGTTGTGAGTTTGCTTATCACGGTGCCAAACAATGTAATGTTCCAAGGCTGCATGTGCTAAAAATGCATAATAGTTGGGATATGTCTCTGTGATGCCCAGATTGTATCGTACCAAAATAATAGGCCCTTATCCAGCTAACCAACCCAAACCTAACCTCAACCCCAAACCCAAACCTAAACTGGGGGAACACATGGCACAGGGAACACACTCTCAAAGCGTGAAGATTAGCGGTGCTAGCCACTCCAATACATGACTGTGTGTGTACAGTATGCCCATGCAAATGGACAGTGCATCAGATACTTATTACGTATCCGTATGTCCCATTTCTGATTGGACAATATAATGAGACGTCATGTGGGTCTATCTCTTTATCTTTTCTAAAAAAGCAAAAGCATTTCTGTTTTGTGCATCGTATTGGCAAACGTATCATCTCTGGATACGTATTGCATCGTAACTCCTGAATCGGTAGAGCTACCTGCCAATACACAAACCTACAATGCCATTTCTGAATGCCTCAATGAATGTGACCGATCAATTGTCTTATTCTTTAATAGGTTTGGACTAAAACATATATTTCGTGTTCCAATAGAGTGCTGCAGTCTGCAGTCCTAAATCCCAAAAGTTATGTTTGCGCTGGGTTCCCTCACCACATTGCCAATGCATTTTTCCCATTGGGTTTTCGATTTACACAGAATTTAAGTTCTGTGGTTAACATAAGCCTAAGAGAGTCTCACATTGTTTTTTCTACTTAAACTAAACTATGGCTGTTAATATGGCAACCGTGAATTTTGAAGATATGTGCTCTTTAAAACTTCTATTAATTGCCTCTTATAAAAGGACATCATCCCTGCAGTATTCTATTGCTACTTACAGTGGAGCCGTTAGCTAAGGTTTTCTCTTTAATGACCTGCTTAGGGACAAAACACAATTACATCTATTCTGAGCACCTTCTCTATCCACTCATATCTATTATCTCTAGCAGCCTTTCCGCCGGTATCTTTGAAAAGCACAGCGCTGCATGGTAAGTGCGTGAATGCAAGTCTACGCCGTGAGCTTCCCCTACTGATTTAATTAAAGTAATCCTGGTGGCAACAACATGCTTAGAATTCCATTAACCTCGCAGGAGAAGGGGAAACCCTACTCAACCCCTGATGAAATATTTACTGGTGAGATTTACATGCTCTGGAGGACACCAGGCATCAAAGCGAGAAGCAGAGAGTGGTAGAACAGCAGTGACAGAGACTCCAGATAAATGGTCCATGCAAACTGACAGAAAAAGGGAGAGAAAAGGGTCCCTTAGGAAACTCACTGGTGTTTGTTATCGTTTCTTAGAAATGATTGAATAATATAAGTGAATATATACTGTACGTGTAAAACATTTTCCCTCTGTGCTGTGGACACTGAATGAGCAGTATAGCAAATGAGGAATAAAATACAGATTGGCAGCAAAGAGCACGAGAGAGGTTAATCAGACGGTTAAACAAGTAGACCAGGGGACATATTACAGAAAATCCTCTTATACGTTTAGTAACACTATGGTAATTTGAGTTAGCTAGACCTAACCTCCAGATGGGAAAATGCATAAATAGTGCATTGCAAAATTGACACTTCCGTGTGAGTTTATTTGTTTTACTAAAGAACAAAGTAATCTGATTATTAACTTACTGTTAGATGCTGATATTATGATCAGATAGGAGTCAGAAAGTACAAACTTTAAGGTTCTTTATTTAAGAAAACACTCAACAAACAAATCACACTATGGCAGGCTCTGCAGTGAGCATGGACCCCTGCAGTGGATCCTAAAAGAGTAAGAGTGGGGTTTGAGGCTTTAAATAGGTGTCAGGAAACACACAAATTGGGTCAAACCATTCCCTGTCTATGGACAGGGGTTTTGTGTCAAGACTACATGGACATTGAAAGCAAGGGTTTTTGTCAATGAGGGACACTGGACATTCATAGCAAGGTAGCAGATCTACAATCTACATGCATATTCACATGATGTATTTTTGTGCTGGTTTATAGTGCTAGTGAACACTATGGACACCTTAGTTTCACCCTTATGATTTGGTCTGTCTAGTCAAGTGGGAGGGGCTATGGGGTATAAAGGTGTGAGCTGCCACAGCACTGACAGTCTGTGGTGGGGTTCGGCAGAGTGAGGTGCTCAGGAGCTGTTAAGATATCAATGAGGTGAACTGTCTTGTAATATTCATATATATTTTGTTTGCTTAATCATCAGTGTAACAGGGCAACCACACTAGGCTATAGTCCTTGTCTGACTTTCTTCTTCCATCCATCTTTCCACATAAAGCTGTACACCTTGCTGAGGAGCAAGTCTACCCAGTGACTCCACCCTGGATGACTGTGTCCAGACCAGTGTCGACAACCCTGGTGAGAAACAAAATCAGTATACAGTTGGTGTTGTGAGAATTTTGGAGGACTGACGGCCCAGTCAACAAGTGGTCCTGTTCAGCACTAGTGCAGTGGTTCGCTACATTAGAGCCAGTCAGAGCTCTCAACAGAGCTGACAACACTGTTTGGTCAGTTCACCAGTGCTCCATTGGCAACATTGTACCCATATCTCACAAGTGCATTAGCATTTCACCAGGTTAGCATTCACCAGCGTTAGTTTTACTGAGGTTAGGTTTAGGTGACACCTCCATTTAGAATAATGGGAGTCAATCTTCTGAATAGCAATGTTTTGGAGTGCCGATGTGTAACCGTCTATGAATATGGGCTGATAATATGAACTTATAATATGGAAGTCAATCTTCTGAATAGCAATGTTTTGGAGTGCCGATTTGTAACCGTCTATGAATATGGGCTGATAATATGAACATAGAATATGTTCTATCTTTGTAATCTATTTCCTGACTGTTGCAATAAAGAGAATACTACAGGATGGAAAGACATGTAAAATAACGAATTCCTGAACTTCTGAAATACTCCTTTCCTAGCCGCAAATTGCAACACTAGATTTTTTTTTAATATGTTGAATCTAGGGTTGCAATACCTCCCATAGGCAGCCAATGCATCAAAACAGTTTTTTGCTATCTGATTGTATTAAACGAAGTCAAACTCACCAATATTGGGGCTGTATGGAAAGCTTGGAGTATCCTCTTTCTATCTGCAAAGTGTTTGTTTCATAAAACCCCAACATAGACATGTTATGAGCTACTTTCTATCAAGAAATTCAGTTCAGGTGATTATTTTTTCTAAGTGCTGGAGTTTGGAAGCGCTCGTGGGAAGTCACTCAGTGGTCCTGTGTACCACCTGGTTCTAAATGTCACATATCCTAATGCAGGAGGCAGCGAGAGCGGGACATGGCGTTATGGAAGACGAGCGCTTCCGAAGTTCAACACTCAGGGAAAAAAAAACATGTCTTCTCGGATTTATTGACAAAGTAGCTCATAACATGTCTACGCTGGGTTTTTTATGAAACAAACACTTTGTAAGCTTTCCATACAGCCCCAATATTGGTGAGTTTGACATCGTTTAATACAATCAGATGGCAAAAAAATGTTTCGATGCATTTGCTGCCTATTGGAGGTATTGCAACCCTAGATTCATACGATTTAAAAAAATCTAGTGTTGCAATTTGTGGCTACTCCTTGCCTAGACTTCACTGCTGTTTTATTCTTGATTAAGCCCTTGATTAAGCCCTGTTACGCTCTAGTATCATCATTAGGCCTGCTGAACAACAAACGTAAAGAGAAGAAATGAAGATGTAAACCCCAGTTTAAACTTCTTATGGCTTACCATCCCTTTCAAAAATGGAAACTCCATAATAAATAGCTTGACAATAGCCATTGTTTCCTTGACATTATGTCCTGCTTGGATGATGTGACATTTGTGTGCATTAGAATCTGAAGAGCCAAGTATCCTATATAAGAACACATGTACAGTATGTATTTTCAGGAACACTTCTATGAAGCAAAAAGCAAGCACCTCCACCCTGGATGACTGCGTCCAGACCAGTGTCGACCGATATGGCACACCCTTGTGGAATTGTGTGCTTGCTTTTAGCTAAGATATGGCCTATATTATGTTATATAATTTAATTTATTAGTGAATACATTTTCTCCAGACTTGAATGGGGAAAATGCTAAATTAAACTTTCCCAAATATGGAGAAGACTGACATCATAGACCACATGAGACTGACTGCCAATTGGGAAAATACTGCTTTAACCGATATGGGCTTAAAATTCACAAGGTAAGACGGACTTCATTTGCAAGTGACTCGCATTACGGCAACACCACTTGCAATTTCCCAGAATTGCATCTTTCTAGTTTATAATATAATACTAGATTTATTTTACATTTGATCATTTGAAATGTTTTTGAATATGTATACCTTTCTATTTACAGATATCTGGTCTCGAAAGTGTTACACACTACCCTCACACGAGACAGGGAGGGTTGTGACTGAAGTTGTTATAGCGCCAGAGTCTTTATTTTTCCCCAACCTTTTCAGTTGTGTTTTTCAGTTGGGTGTTTATTGATGATGGGGTGTTCATGAAATCTGAACTGTCCTCCAGATTGAAAAGAATAGAGGTCCGCACAACAGCTGAATGTTCCAGTGTTTATTAAAACATAGTTAGACGACGTTTCGGCCATCAGCTAGCCTTCATCAGGTGGAAATCATTGGTCAATGTCTTCAACACATCACATGACCATAATAGTTTTCAAGTTACCATTATAGTGAATACAGAAATGTATTGAAAAGATGCCATGGAAACCACCACATTATATTTTTGGGATATATTTAGAACAGCATTTTACAACTTTTGTATGTAGAGATACTCAGAGGACAGTGGAGGGTGACAACCCATAATGTGTTTGTCCTCCAGATTGCACACCGTTATATGCACTCTTAGTTCTATACACAGACCGTTATATGCACTCTTAGTTCTATACACACTTGAAAGAACCAGACTGTGAAATAAGTAATGTTTTCAGTTTCATGTTTTTTCATCTGTGACACACGATATCATATTGTGTTTTATATGATAAAATATATTGTATCATTATATATATCCATTCCATCAGAGTCTCTATAATCATCCATTCCATCAGAGTCTTTACTTATGTCATCACTTGAGTAATACTTGTAGCATGACTTGCATAATAACTTGTAGCATGACTTGCATATAAGTACTTTGAGCACAGGATGCTCATAGACAGATTTGCGCTGAAAGTGGTTAACTTGTTGTCCACAGGCAGAACAGTCTACTTTCTTGTGTAAATCTATAGTGTATGTATATGTATATTATATCTTATAATAAAATATAGGCCTATATTTGATATACTTGAATGCCATTAAAAAAAAACAATAGTATTATATCTAGAGATTCTTTTTTCACATTGGATATTTGATTATGTCTCTAGAATTTCTTTTTTTTTTTAAATAACATTTTATGAAACCACCTATGGTAGACGGTTTACAGAAAGACACACTTAAGAAAAGTCAAGTCTTTTTCACAGACATAAGCACTGTAACAAATGTTTCCTGCTTCCATTCGTGCACCAGAAGGAAAGACAGATTATTATTTTTTTAAACTGGCAAATATGCAGATTACTAGGCCCACTATAAACTTCCCATCCAACAGGACTAAAATAAGTTTAATATATATTTTCCAAACAAACTTGCAACAGGTATACCACAGATAGGCTACTAATAGTTAACTCATAACAGTGTTGGACTGCTTTTGTATAGCTGATATTTTTGCTATATTGCTTTGCCTCTAGTTTACTGTCACTGCTGTGATTTGACTTTTAACATAAATGATGTGTCAACGTTCTTGTCCTTCTAATCTTTAAGTATATTGTATAAAGTATCTGTTTTTATTTTGTTTTTGTTTTTTTTTATAAATAAAATACATTACTTAAACTGTAAGCCTTTATAGACTGGACTAGACTACACAATGTTGTTATTGAATTCATTTTTCATTGGTGGCTACTGATCTCTCTGCTTCCTGTTGCATAGCTTCAGTATGAGTAGTACAGAAATTTACTTTTTGAGAGTGAATCAAAGTTAAAATATGACTTAGTATCACATTACAGCTGCAAACTTTGGCATTGATGCATGACATGCCATGACGTCTTTAGGCCTAGGTCTGTGGCCCAGCAACATTAAGACTCAGACCTTCTGCAATTGACAGACGTACTATAACATGTCATCTTTCTGGTCCGTATATTCACTAGCTGATTAGTTGGGTTTCCGGGGTAGATGGCTGAGGCCGAACTCACTGCCATTTTAGATGGTGAAGTGATGGTGTGTAAACCAAAATATGGTGTGTAAACCAAAATACAAAGTGATACATTTCCTGAACCATCATTTTAAAAAGATCTTCAATCATGTCAACCCATCGCTCATAGACTGCATAGCATTATGTGACACACTGTTCCATGTCACAATATCAATAACCTGTTTGTGACACCTCTGCAACTGACCCACGCTTAGTCTGCATTCTGCAACACAAAGAGGAAACATTACATCACATCTAATTAGATTTTATAGATTTAATCAGGTGTTCTGTACATGTGTTATGTACAAATATATATTTAGGCTCTGTAGATATAAGTCAAAACTGAGCTAGATTAAAAGTGCCTTTCATACTGTATCAATACAGTCTTGTGTCCATTACCATGTTTAGAAGAACTATTGCCAGGTTCTGTGATGAGCATAATTCTGTCTAAATGTAGCTTTCAGAACAATGAGATTATTTTAACTGGTGTCTATTCCCTAAATGGCATCTGCACCTAGCCAGCTGGAGTTATTACACTCCAACTTCGATAGATTATGTATAATTGTCTGGTGTTTTAAAGGTCTAACATGGTAGCGACAATTTTGTTTTAGGACTCTGAATACAAATGCACAAGCACATTAACTTGGGGTGTGCATGCACATGAACAGAGGATCAAGATAACGCCATTAAACCATATAATAAACCTTTAGTATTTTACTGTGCAGTTAACCAAACTATAAACAGGATCTGAATAATAATAATAATAATAATAAAACTTTATTTGTATAGCACCTTTCATGACATGAAATGCAGCTCAAAGTGCTTTACAGAGCAGAAAATGAAGCACAAGTGCTTAACAGAGAAACAGTAAAATAAAATAAAAAATACAGAATAAAAAGAAATAATTAAAATTATTACAATTAAGCAGAGAAATAACAATTTCAGAACAGTGCGGACGTCAATTAGCAGCACAGGGATTTAAAAATTTAGCTAAAAGCAAGAGTAAAGAAATAGGTCTTGAGCTGTGCTTTAAAGCTATCCACAGAGGCTGCCTGTCTTAGGTGTAGTGGGAGTTTATTCCAAGCTGTCGGTCCGTAGAAGCAGAAAGCTGCTTCACCATATTTTTTATATTTCATTGTTGGCGCCTCAAGTAGGTCTGCACTAGAGGACCTGAGTGGGCGGGTTGGAACATATCTATGCAGGCAGTCATAGAGGTACGAAGGTGCCAGACCATTTAGAGCTTTATAAACAAGTAAAAGTATTTTAAAATCAATCCTAAAAACAACCGGGAGCCAGTGTAGCGACGCTAAGACTGGAGTAATATGTTCTCTTATCTTAGTTTTAGTTAAAACTCTGGCTGCCGCATTTTGAACAAGTTGTAGTCTGTCAGTTGTTTTCTTTGGCAGACCAGAGAGAAGTGCGTTGCAGTAATCCAGCCGAGAGAAAACGAAAGCGTGGATCAGCGTTTTTGCATCGTTCAGCGACAGATAAGCTCTAATTCGTGCAATATTTCTAAGGTGAAAGAAGGCAATCTTCGTGACATGATTAATGTGTGTATTAAAATTTAATTCAGCATCAATGATCACCCCCAGGTTCTTTACAGAGGTGTTACTTTCTTTAGCCAGGTTATCAAGTCTACTTCGTATTGATTCTCTTTGGGCAGTAGAACCAATTATGAGAACTTCTGTCTTATCCTCATTTAGCTTGAGAAAGTTCTCACTCATCCAGCATTTTATGCTAGACACGCACGTCAGCAATGGGTCTAGAGCACAGGGGTCATCCGGAGCCACCGAAAGGTACAACTGGGTGTCATCAGCATAGAAATGGAAATTCACACCGTGAGCGGAAATAAGTTCTCCCAGCGGCAGTATATAGAGGGAGAATAATAAAGGTCCAAGAATTGAGCCCTGTGGAATACCAGAGCAGATCTTGTGTTTGTTTGACTCAAAGTCAGCTAGATTAACAAAGTAGCTTCTGCCTGTTAGGTAAGAGTAAAACCAGGACAGAGCTGTCCCAGACAGTCCTACCCAGTGTTTGAGACGTTGTATTAGAATTGTATGGTCGATTGTGTCAAAAGCCGCCGTTAGGTCCAGCAGTAGGAGAACGGACACATCTTTGTTGTCAGCAGCCACCCTAAGATCATTAATAACTTTTACAAGTGCAGTTTCTGTGCTGTGTCCTTTCCTGAAGCCGGATTGGAATTTGTTGTGCACCTTATTGTTCTGCAGAAACACATCCAATTGATGAAAGATAATTTTTTCAAGGACCTTGCCCAGAAAAGGTAAATTAGAGATGGGTCTATAATTACCCAGCACGGACGGGTCAAGGTTGGGTTTCTTGAGTAAGGGTTTAACTACAGCCGTTTTCAGTGAGTCTGGAAAGACACCTGATTGTATAGAGCTATTTACTATTTTTAGGATATCTTCAATAACACAGTCTACAACCTCTTTGAGAAACGGCGTGGGTATTGCATCCAGCGAGCAAGAAGATGATGTCATTTGCGATATGGTTTTACGAAGTTCCTCTTCATCAATTGCACAAAATGATACTAGGCTCCCCCTAGATTTATCGACACTTTTACACATGGCACCATTAACCGCATTTGCATTTGTGACAGTATTATTCAGAATACCAGCTCGAATGTTCTCAATTTTGTTGTCAAAGAAGGATGCAAACTCATTACACTTTGCTTTAGAGGCAGGGAGTGACTGCTTGTAGGACTGGGGAGGGTTTAAAAGGCGTTCAATGGTAGAGAATAGGGTCTCTACAGTACTGTAGAAAATAATGAATGCAGCATGCTAGTGCACACTGGACAAACATCATTTAACCCAACTAAATACATTAATAACTGGTTACTTTAGCTTAGAACTTTTTCAAGAGAAATAAATCACCAAACAAACTAAACTATTTAATCACAATCAGGTTTGTGATAATCTTTAGTGAAATTTCATCTAAGTTTTCTTAATGTGGTGCAACTTTTCAGGTTGGAAACATTTGATGCTGTCTTCATAAAGAATTAATCTACACGATCTAAAAGATTAGCCAGTTCCTTGATGGGGATAAACCAACTCAGAAACTAAATCCACTGGACCAACCACCTATAAACCATTTTGGTGTTGTTTTGCATCAACTGTTGTATCTTTACACTTTGAGGGGCCAGGTGAGTGGACATCAAATGTGTCATTTTCAGGGCCAGTGGTCTGGCTAGTGAGCTTTGCTGGACTGTCCAATCCATGTCAAAGGCGTTCTTGGGGTTAACTCTCATGATGATGGGGATGGTAGGATCCAATAGGATGGGACACCCACAGATTTTCTTTTCTAATAAGACATTTAATAGTTTAGAAATCTTCTGAATTACGGTATGATGTTTCTGTAATACAGCAGTAGAAGATGCTGTACATTTATTGGAACACAAACTTAGCTGTAGTAATGACAGAACTTCCTGTGCCTGTGTCCACAAAAAAATCCTTTAACCAAAAGGTTGATGTTTGTGTAGACTACAAGAACATTATTGCCCTCTGGCTCTCAATTAAAGGCTATTCTAGTAGGGCTTGGATGGCTCTTGACAAGGACAAAGAACATCGCTTGCTAAAGGCAGTGATATGGAACTGCAGACTTGTTAACAATAGAAGCATCATTTAACCCAACTAAATACATTAATAACTGGTTACTTTAGCTTAGAACTTTTTCAAGAGAAATAAATTACCAAACAAACTAAACTATTTAATCACAATCAGGTTTGTGATAATCTTTAGTGAAATTTCATCTAAGTTTTCTTAATGTGGTGCAACTTGTCAGGTTGGAAACATTTGATGCTGTGTTCATAAAGAATTAATCTACACAATACTAAAAGATTAGCCAGTTCCTTGATGGGGATAAACCAACTCAGAAACTAAATCCACTGGACCAACCACCTATAAACCATTTTGGTGTTGTTTTGCATCAACTGTTGTATCTTTACACTTTGAGGGGCCAGGTGAGTGGACATCAAATGTGTCATTTTCAGGGCCAGTGGTCTGGCTAGTGAGCTTTGTCAAAGGCGTTCTTGGGGTTAACTCTCATGATGATGGGGATGGTAGGATCCAATAGGATGGGACACCCACAGATTTTCTTTTCTAATAAGACATTTAATAGTTTAGAAATCTTCTGAATTACGGTATGATGTTTCTGTAATACAGCAGTAGAAGATGCTGTACATTTATTGGAACACAAACTTAGCTGTAGTAATGACAGAACTTCCTGTGCCTGTGTCCACAGTAAGCTGAAGCTCTAAAAAAAATCCCAAAAGGTTGATGTTTGTGTAGACTACAAGAACATTATTGCCCTCTGGCTCTCAATTAAAGGCTATTCTAGTAGGGCTTGGATGGCTCTTGACAGGGACAAAGAACATCGCTTGCTAAAGGCAGTGATATGGAACTGCAGACTTGTTAACAATAGAAGAAAATCACATACTCCGGCCTTTTTCTGGTTCAGTGGTAAAAACAGCCTGGCAGAGGATGCAAAAGTGCAGCTTACTTGACTGTCACAGACTTTCAGGATTACAACGAAAAGCGCTGGATGATTAATTCCCCCACCTCCCCCAACAGTCAACATGTCTAAATAGATTATTAAGCATGAGGTGAAAAGCTTGATGTGCTGACAGTTCCTGAGGCAAAGATAGGCCATAAGAATTTGAGCTCAGAGGAACATTTTATATACTGTACCTGGATAACTATTCCAAGTTTGCTATCCCATATTTGCATGTTTTGTAATTACAAATTTCCCTTTTTGATGTGTCAGGAGGATTTTATCTTTCTTAACAATTTAAACCAGGGAATGGTAATCTTGAAAGTCATGTTCATGTCCAAGACATGAACCACGTGCAAAATCGCATTACAGAGATATTGTTTAGGGGGGATATTGTAGACGTCTCAAGAGGTGAACTACATGTTGTGTCTGTGAAGATGATTAGCAGGGGGTCCTGTATGTATCCAGTGTATGTATCCATACATGGATTTGTACATAATGTACATGTTCAAAGTACAGTAGTAGCTCAGACTTTGCAACATTTCTGTTCATCTCAGTTGACCCAGTGTCCTAAACTCCATCTCATCCCATTGACCACGTACTCTACCACAGCCAAATTCTATGTCTAACTGAGAGATTAAAAGTGAGAACCTTGCACTTCAGTATTAATCAAATGGAACACTTTCACCCTCAAACCGTTGAGTTCATTTCAAAATGGGACTATATTTACATCAAAAACAACCATTCCATTGCTAGCAGCCAAAGCTTGCAAGTATGAGACACACTCATCATCATAGCATCTTCCTTCATGGCATGAAGTGTCCTGCTATATGCAAACTAACCTAATGAATCCTCTCCTCCCATGAGCCATGAGGCCACCTGTAAAACTGTTGGCCCGCTTTTAACTGACTCTGACTGGGGTGTTGTCAGCCAGCAAGGAGCTGCTAAATGAACAAACTGCTGTTAGCCTGCTAACAGCTCTGAACTAGCTTTTAGCGCCCAGTGTGGTGGAGGGCAGGCTCTGCTAGTAGTTTTCCCTGCCCCCTTCAGGTCTCCTGGGGCGTCAACAGGGCTTTCATCCCTGCCCAGAACTCCTGCCAACAAAACAGTAAATAATTCACCACCTTCTGGATATCTCATTAGCAGGAACCAACGCTGCACCCTTCAACAAAATCACTGCTCATAGATTAACACAAACATATCACACTGTGTATGTTTTGTTCAGCATCTTCTGCACAACTGTTTTAACCACAAAGAAATGTGATACGTGGGTCGCAGTTATCTATTCTGTGGTGCAAATTGGCTCCTGTAGTTTCTGCTTCATAACCTAGCAATTAAAAACGCCAATATTCCTACAAATTGTAATTATAAAAAAGCAAATGGCAGCCATAATAACTGAAGTAAAGTGAAGTTGTTTCTTCATTAAACAGCAAATCAGATACATTTCAAAAATGTCATGCATGGGTTTCTATATGCTGTAGTGGCTTTGATATTCTGTTTATAAATGTATGTATTTTGTTCAGGCATATGCATATGTGATACCCTCACAAATGTGAAGTAACCTTTTATTTTGGCATAAAATGGTTTTGCACTTTATTATTTAAAGTCCAGTATGTTTATTATTTTTGTTACTCCATTGGTCACAAGCCAAATAATATCAGTAGTATATCACTACAGTGCACTTGAGATGGAGAGCCGGAACCTTTGTCTGCAGCAGGTGTTTCCCTGAGTTCCTCCTATAAGGTGTAGGTGCGTTCCCCTCCCCCCTTCAGATCAGCTTTGGGAAACACAAGAGATGGTTCAGTGTCCTCATTCCTGTGTGCATTTCCTCTGTTTTTCAGGTTAGTACAACATGAAAACCACACCAACTTAACTCATAAGATGTAGTGTTTATGTGAAGAGACTGTGATGGGTTTTTATGAAGGTTTTGTGTGTTTAATATCGAGTTTAAAAGTCGGGAAAAAGTCCGCGAAATGAACGCTGCTGTGTTGCATAATGGCTGCGGCCACGTTGAGAAGCCTTTGAAGTTGCCGCCTGCTTTGTTGTGTACTGTACATGTTAACATGCTTGTTTCGTTTTATCCACAACATTTCCAGTGTTGGTTACCTGAACACTTGACAGATGTATCACTGGTGAAGGGTTTTGTAATCATTAGATGCAGTTATATTCGTTTTATTTCATTACTTGGAGCTGAGGTGGTGAACATACAGTATATTGCATTTGATATTCTTGTCTTTATATTTCTATTTCCTAATTAGTACTTGGGTGCTGAAACTATCTTTATATTGATTAATGGCTTTGTCAGAAGTGCATTTATAGAGGTTATTGGGTTTGAGTGAATTTGAAGATGTTAATCTTTCTTCTTTTCAATTTATTATTCCCTAAATGGTGATGATGTCAAATGGTTTTGAACAGACAATAGTCTACTACTGAAAATAGCTTTGAGCTAATATTGTGGCTTTATGCTGCATTGTGATCCACTGAGCCTTTATTTGATACGCAGATGCAACACTGTTGAATCTAATGCACTAAGTAATGGTAGCTACTGTACATGGGACCAGTACTAATACTGAGAATACACTTGGATGTATTTCAATGTGATATGATGACATGATGACTAAGAGGTTTAATGAGAGTATTGAAGCCAAAGGGTTATTGTATGTGAAACAGTTTTATTGCAAATGTGGAAATATGCACATGTATTTTGAAGGGACAGCAGAACATACACACTTAAGACATTTCATATTCACCTCCATACTCACCTGTAAGACACACACTCCAGTACACATAGTCACACATACAGTACACATAGTCACACATACATCATACCTACCCACCTGGTACACACACACACATACACACACACACACACACACACACACACACACACACATACACATACTTACCGACCTGCAAAAGAAAGAACAGTACACACGCATTTCATACTTATCTGAACCTGAGAAAGGACTTTGTGAAAAAGAGACATTATTGCATTTGGGAAATGATTTATTGATTTATTGTGATTGTGATTTATCATTGATGGTGACTTATTGAATTGTTGTGAATAAATAAGAGATCAGCTTTGGGAAACACAAGAGATGGTTCAGTGTCCTCATTCCTGTGTGCATTTCCTCTGTTTTTCAGACCGCTACAAGAGAGGCATTGAACCCAACACATTCAATATTGTAGTGAGGTACCCGGCCTAGCTTGGGACCCGTTACAAATTGTGGGGGCTCGTCCGGGATCAGCGCCACCTGCTGGTTGGATGCTGATTCAGTGATACCAGAACCAGGAGACCGAGGTGACGAGACGTGACTGCAGTCCAGGAGTCAGCCAGTGGGTGTCCACAGGAGGAGATAAGGAAGAAGATCTCTCCAGGGAGCCGCACTGCTGAATTGGGACGTCACCGCACGCCAGTCACCGAGGAGCAACGCTGCTGGCCCACCAAGCCAGCATTCACCACAAGAAGACATAGCCTAACGTCAGAGCCACAAGCACCATGTCCCAACAACGGAAAGAGCTGCTTTGGAACATCAAGAAGAAATTGTTTAAGCTATCAAGTGCTAACCTCTACGAGGTGGCAAAAGACATTGCATCTGATAGCCCAGACGCCGAACAGTTGAGCCAGACTGATGAGGAAGGATGCATGGACTGCATCATCTCCTACATATACTCCGAACACCTGCAAGGACTTCAGGATGAAGGGGTTAGTAAACTGATGATGCTGCATGACCTCATATGCAAAATAGTAGCAACAGAATTGCCAGTTGAGGTGTCCAGTGATGCTACATCGCCCAGCGCCAGTCCAACTCCATCCCCTTCAGAACCCACACCGCCACCACCCAAACCCCAGGTTGACAGCAACATCATGTCACCCCATCCCCATTCCAACGCCCCTGTCAAAACCACCCCACCAGACCACGCACCATTACAACCCCACCCCCGACACGACAGCACCTCCCAGCCAGTAGAGGAACTGAGAAAACTGTATGAGGAGCTGGGTAAGAAACTGAGACATTGTGAAGCTACAGCTGCCTCCCCTGCCCCTACACACAACCACCAAGGTGGGTCAGTGCCCTACCCCCCTCCACAGAACACACCAGAGAGAATGGTTCCCCTGAAAGACCTCCCCTACCTCCAGCGCAGAGAGTTCAAGGTACATGGGGGCCAAATTGGGGACCAGAGCTCTGACATCAGCTACAATAGCATCAGTAAGCAGATCGAGGAAGGAGTCAAAGATGGATTCGCAGACGCAGAGGTGGTCCGGGGCGTGCTGAGAATCATCAAACCGGGCACATTCAAGGACATGCTGTCAAACAAAGACGAGTTGGCCATCCCTGAACTCAAGGTCTTCATCAGGTCCCATCTTGGTGAGAAGGCTACGACAGAGATGTTTCAGGAGCTAATGTGTGCCCGTCAAGCTGAACAAGAGTCACCTCAGCAGTTCCTGTACCGCATGATTGGACTAAAGCAGAGACTCCTTTTCCAGTCAAAACAGGCCAACACAGACATTTCCTATGACCCCAAGACCATCCAAGAGGTCTTTCTCAACACAATTTATCAGGGCCTGGGAGCAAAGCATGCAGATCTCCGACAGAGACTGAGACCCCTCGTCTCGAACAGCCAAGTCACCGATGAAGAAATCCTCGGCCAAATGACAAAAATGATCAGCGACGAGAACGAACATCAGCGCAGACTTGGCCAGCCCCCCCGCCAAAAGACAACACAGGCCCACAGTGCCAAAGTGGAGACAGGAGATAAACAGACTGATGATAAGCCAAGAGGTCCCGCTGCAGACCACCAGAACCTCCAGACCATACAACAGCTCAGTGCGCAGGTGGAGACCCTGACGCAGCTGGTGGCCAGCTTAATGGATCACCAGGTAAACAACACCCAGATGGCCCATTCACTACCCCTGCCAGCCCGAGTACCACCCCAAACTCGGTCATACCACCCCGTCCAGCCACCGCCCAGTCACACCCCTCCCATGCCATCGCCAGCACAGCCATTTCACCACGCTCCATCGCCCCACCCCTTCCAGTCACCCCCCAGTCACATCCCCCAATCCTCCTTCCAAGCGAGGGGAAGGACATTTCGCTGCGCAAAATGTACAGAACAGAACCTGCAGGAGTGCAACCACTGCTTCGTGTGTGGAGAAACAGGACACCGGGCAGTTGGATGCTTGAAGCGGACCAGGTTTCAGGGAAACGAGAACCGGTCTCTGCCGAGGGACAGCCAGAGACCGGTGCACAGATTCAGTCCCGACCAGTAAACCCCACCCCTAAACACCCACCAAGACTGCCCAAGAACCCCAAACAACAACCAACCCTAACCCTTACTTGCCAAAGTAACACCAGATGCCAAGCGCCCCTAATTGGAAAGAAAAGCCTACTGAAATGTTCCATCAATGGGCACCTAGCAACAGTCCTGTTTGACACTGGCTCTCAGGTGAGCATAATTGACAGAGCATGGGCCAATGCTCACATCCCCTGTTACACAGTGAGATCGCTGCAGGAGCTCCTCGAAACAGACCTGAAAGTCTATGCAGCAAATGGCCAAGTCATCCCCTATGACGGGTGGGTGGAGCTCACCGTCAACCTCGCAGGAAATGACAACCCAAATCTCACTGTCCAAGCCCCCTTTCTAGTCAGCCAGTTGTCCCTACCCCAGCCCTTGTTGGGGGCCAATGTGCTTGAACAGATCAAGAGACAAGAGTCCTCTGGTGCTGCGGTAGCCACCGTCGTCAGTCTCCTACGCAGTGCATTCGGGATGGAGGAAGAGCAAGTGGAGGCCATGGTCAATTTCATCCAGACCCCCCAAAAGACATTCAGTGACCCAGCCACTCTGAGAGTGGGCAGAGACAATGTTGTTATTCCAGCAGGAAGTGCAGTACATGTGTGGTGCAGGGTCCCCCCGAACTTCGACACCTCTGATCCCCTTGTCCTCTATGAGCCTGCAGAAGAGAACCCTGTTTTAGCAGAGCTGAGTGTGGGAGAAGGCCTTCTGGAGATCAACCACTCACAGCGGCCTCATGTTAAAGTCCCCATTTCCAACCACTCAAAGCACGAGGTCATCCTTCCTAAGAGAACGCCCCTAGGTGTCATCCAACATGTCACCAAGGTCCTAGAGACTGAAGCAGAGAGAGACACGTCTGAAGCCCCACTGACACAAGTAACAGCAGAGGTCAACCACACCGCTTCTCCCAGCATAATCCCCACTGACCCCTGGCTGCCGCCTGTCGACGTCAGCCATCTGAGTCTTGAACAACAGCAGGTGGTGAAGAGAGTGCTCTGTGAGGAGTCTGGGGCCTTTGCTAAGGACAGTGGCGACATCGGTCGCATTCCCTCACTGCAGATGGAGATCAGGCTCAAGGACGACATCCCAGTGCAAAAGGCCTACGCATCGATCCCGAAACCACTCTACAAAGAAGTGAAGGAATATGTGCAGGAGCTAATAGTGAAAGGATGGATTGTCAAGTCCCAGTCCCCCTATGCAGCCCCTGTCATATGTGTGAGAAAGAAGGATGGGTCTTTGCGCCTGTGTATCGACTACCGTCTCCTAAACAACAAGACAGTGCCAGACCGTCATCCCCTTCCCCGGATCCAAGACCTCACTGACTCACTGGGAGGGTACGGGTGGTTTTCGATACTCGACCAGGGCAAAGCCTATCACCAAGGCTTTATGGCTGAAGGATCAAGGTACATGACAGCGTTCACAACCCCCTGGGGACTGTACGAGTGGGTCAGAATCCCCTTTGGGCTATCTAACGCCCCAGCAGCATTTCAAAGGAGCATGGAGGAGATGCTCGACTCACTCCGAGATGAATGCTGCATCCCCTATCTTGATGACGTGCTGTGTTTCTCGAAGTCCTTTGAGGAGCATGTACAAGTACTGCGCAAAGTCCTCCAAGCCCTCCAGCGCCACGGCGTCAAACTGAAGCCAGAGAAATGTGAACTGTTCCGCAAAGAGGTTCGATATGTTGGCCGGTTGGTGTCTGCAGACGGAGTGAGAGTGGATCCCAAAGACCTGGAGGCAGTGCGGGTACTGAAACACAGAAGACCAAAGACAGTCGGAGACGTCAGACAAGTACTCGGCTTCCTGAGCTACTACAGAAGCTACGTGCAAGACTTTTCCCCGATAGCCCAGCCCCTCTACGACCTGCTCAAGGTACAGTCTGACACCCCCCAGTCCAAACCCTCACGAGGGAAGACAAAATCCCCTCAACAGTCCTCCCGCACCCCAGTCGAGTGGAATGAGAAACACCAGCAGATTTTGGAACGTCTAGTAGACCTGCTGATGGAACCCCCAGTGCTGGCGTACCCAGACTTCAATCAACCTTTCACCCTGCATACAGATGCGTCCCAAAAAGGCTTGGGAGCAGTCCTTTATCAACACCAGGATGGAAAGCTGAGAGTGGTTGCCTACGGGTCACGCACACTGACACCAGCGGAACAGAACTACCACCTGCACAGCGGTAAGCTTGAGTTCCTGGCATTAAAATGGGCAGTATGTGATAAATTCAGAGACTATTTGTTCTATGCCCCTCATTTCACTGTCTTCACGGACAATAATCCGCTCACATATGTCCTAAGTACTGCCAAGCTCAACGCAGTAGGCCACCGGTGGGTGGGAGAGCTTGCTGATTTTCGTTTTGACATCAGATATCGGCCAGGCAAGAGCAACATCGATGCCGACACCCTATCCCGTTGCCCCCTTGACATCGAACACCTCATGACAGCGTGCTCTGAGGAGCTATCAGACGAGGCTGTGTGTACTGTATGGGAAGGAGCCCGCAGAGCCCAACAGGGAGACGTTGCCTGGGTCGCAGCCCTTAACCTAACATCCCAAACCCAGCCCCACATGGAACCACTGCAAGCGATCAGCCATGATGAGCTAGTGAAAGAACAGAGAGCAGACGCTGCAATTGGAAAAGTCATGGAGTTAAAGGAGAACAACACCCCACCGACAGAGTGCAACAAAGGGAACTGTGACACAGACACCATGAGACTCTTGAGGGAGTGGGGCAAGTTGCACATAGAGGACGGCCTACTCTACAGGAAGACCATAGGTCGAAGACAGCTGGTCTTGCCTGCCACCTACAGACAACTAGCTCTCACCTACCTGCATAACAACATGGGCCATGTCGGCGTTGAAAAGGTCCTGACACTAGCACGAGAGCGCTTCTACTGGCCGTACATGAAGAGAGAAATCGAAGAATACATCACCAGAAAGTGCCCTTGTCTGAAACAGAAAAAGCCTACTGTGCCTGAAAGAGCGCCCATGGGCAGTATTACATCAAACTATCCCCTTGAGCTGGTGTGTATCGACTTCCTGCACCTGGAACCCTCCCGCGGTGGATGTGAGTACATTCTCGTTGTATTAGATCACTTCACCAGGTTTGCGCAGGCCTACCCCACCCGTAACAAGGCTGGCAAGACGGCCGCCGACAAGCTGTTTAATGACTTTATCCCCAGATTTGGCTATATGTCTAAACTCCACCATGACCTTGGGCGGGAGTTTGAAAACGAGCTGTTCAAGTCCCTGAAACAATTCGCCGGAGTTGGCCACTCCAGGACCACTCCCTATCACCCCCAGGGTAACCCTGTGGAGAGGCTGAATCGCTCACTGTTGCAGATCCTCAGGACCCTAGGAGAGAAGGAAAAAGCTAACTGGAAAGATCACCTGCCCCAGGTGGTCCATGCATATAATTGCACAAAGCACGAGGCCACAGGCTTTTCCCCTTATTATCTGATGTATGGCCATCATCCCCGTCTCCCCGTCGACCTCCTCTTTGGCCTCATAGCAGATGGAGAAGCTGAGACCCACAGAGGATATGCTGAAAAGTGGAAAGGAAAAATGATTGAGGCATATCGAATAGCCAGTGAGAACAGTCAGCAGTCCAGCTCTAAGGGAAAGAAGTACTATGACAAGAGGTGCAGAGGTGTGACTCTTCAGCCTGGGGACAGAGTCCTTGTGCGGAACCTCAGTGAGAGAGGGGGTCCTGGTAAACTAAGGTCCTACTGGGAGCAGACCATCTACACTGTGAAAGAGCAGGTTGGAGACAATCCTGTCTACAAAGTGGCCCCTGAGACAGGAAACCGCCCTACTCGCACTCTGCATAGGAACCTGCTACTACAAGTGAATGACCTACCATTTGAGCCACCCCAGGAACCAGTCGCCAACACGCGTGAGTCACACAAGAGAGCTAAGAGACACAAAGAACCCCCAAAACCTACAGAACAGACACAGAGCCCAGATGCAAGTGACTCTGAAGAAGAGGAAGGTGTGTACCGTTACTGGCTGCGGGTGCCCAGAGGTATCTGCAGTTGTAACCTATCAGATGACGACTTCCCAGATCAAAACGTAACCCACGAGCAACAAAGAAATCATGAGCAGAGTGAGACTCATCAGGAAGAGCGTGTCCATGTCGAACCTGAACAAGCTGAACCTGAACAAGAGAGAGAAAGCGTCACAGAAGAGGAACAGGAAGTACAGAGTGAGACTGAACAGGATGTGGATCAGCCTCAGCACCACGATGACCAAGAGATACCTGAAGCAGTCGGCGAGGAGGAAGACATCGCAGAGCCTCAGCCTGAAGGTCAACTACCCAGACACTCCACCAGGGTGAGACGGCCTAACTACGTGTTTACTTACCCTTCTCTTGGCCAACCAGCTTACCAGCCCCGTCCCACCGTGAATGCAGTCGGAGTCCATCCGATGCAGTGGACCCAGATGTGCTACCCCCAGCCCTATCCCCTTCCCTTTCAGCCCCCAATGCCTGCATCCATCACTCAATACCCATACCCATTCCCACTCACCACATATCCAATCCACTGTTTCTGAACTGAACTGCTGTGTCTCAAAGACTGTACCCACACTAGCGAGCACGAACAGTACTAAAGTGCCACGAACTATACAGCACACTAAGGACATTCGAATGCTTTATTGTGTTCTTTTTCTTATACTATGTACACGGTTGAGAGTGAAACTTGAACTTTGGGGTTTTCTATTATTAAGGTCAAGTGTCAGGAGCCACTTTTGTTTGTCGGGGAGTGTGTGATACCCTCACAAATGTGAAGTAACCTTTTATTTTGGCATAAAATGGTTTTGCACTTTATTATTTAAAGTCCAGTATGTTTATTATTTTTGTTACTCCATTGGTCACAAGCCAAATAATATCAGTAGTATATCACTACAGTGCACTTGAGATGGAGAGCCGGAACCTTTGTCTGCAGCAGGTGTTTCCCTGAGTTCCTCCTATAAGGTGTAGGTGCGTTCCCCTCCCCCCTTCAGATCAGCTTTGGGAAACACAAGAGATGGTTCAGTGTCCTCATTCCTGTGTGCATTTCCTCTGTTTTTCAGGTTAGTACAACATGAAAACCACACCAACTTAACTCATAAGATGTAGTGTTTATGTGAAGAGACTGTGATGGGTTTTTATGAAGGTTTTGTGTGTTTAATATCGAGTTTAAAAGTCGGGAAAAAGTCCGCGAAATGAACGCTGCTGTGTTGCATAATGGCTGCGGCCACGTTGAGAAGCCTTTGAAGTTGCCGCCTGCTTTGTTGTGTACTGTACATGTTAACATGCTTGTTTCGTTTTATCCACAACATTTCCAGTGTTGGTTACCTGAACACTTGACAGATGTATCACTGGTGAAGGGTTTTGTAATCATTAGATGCAGTTATATTCGTTTTATTTCATTACTTGGAGCTGAGGTGGTGAACATACAGTATATTGCATTTGATATTCTTGTCTTTATATTTCTATTTCCTAATTAGTACTTGGGTGCTGAAACTATCTTTATATTGATTAATGGCTTTGTCAGAAGTGCATTTATAGAGGTTATTGGGTTTGAGTGAATTTGAAGATGTTAATCTTTCTTCTTTTCAATTTATTATTCCCTAAATGGTGATGATGTCAAATGGTTTTGAACAGACAATAGTCTACTACTGAAAATAGCTTTGAGCTAATATTGTGGCTTTATGCTGCATTGTGATCCACTGAGCCTTTATTTGATACGCAGATGCAACACTGTTGAATCTAATGCACTAAGTAATGGTAGCTACTGTACATGGGACCAGTACTAATACTGAGAATACACTTGGATGTATTTCAATGTGATATGATGACATGATGACTAAGAGGTTTAATGAGAGTATTGAAGCCAAAGGGTTATTGTATGTGAAACAGTTTTATTGCAAATGTGGAAATATGCACATGTATTTTGAAGGGACAGCAGAACATACACACTTAAGACATTTCATATTCACCTCCATACTCACCTGTAAGACACACACTCCAGTACACATAGTCACACATACAGTACACATAGTCACACATACATCATACCTACCCACCTGGTACACACACACACATACACACACACACACACACACACACACACACACACATACACATACTTACCGACCTGCAAAAGAAAGAACAGTACACACGCATTTCATACTTATCTGAACCTGAGAAAGGACTTTGTGAAAAAGAGACATTATTGCATTTGGGAAATGATTTATTGATTTATTGTGATTGTGATTTATCATTGATGGTGACTTATTGAATTGTTGTGAATAAATAAGAGATCAGCTTTGGGAAACACAAGAGATGGTTCAGTGTCCTCATTCCTGTGTGCATTTCCTCTGTTTTTCAGACCGCTACAAGAGAGGCATTGAACCCAACACATTCAATATTGTAGTGAGGTACCCGGCCTAGCTTGGGACCCGTTACACATACAAGATTGTGAAGTCATGCATATACTCAACCATGAGAAGCATAATACATTTTATTGCACTTACAGTGATTACAGTACCTTGACTATTATGCAATAGGTAAAATATGTATCAGCTACGACCCCTGATCAATATTTCTGGTTACTGTATGTCACTCTGGATGAAGAGGAGAGGAAGCTGTGAGAGATGCTCCTCCCAGTCAAGTACCGGAACAGTAGCAGGTGGCAGAAATACCAGATGTGCCATTTCACATGTTGTCAACTCAAGACAGTAGATTTTCAGGGGATTTGCAGAACATAGAGCTTGTAGATCAGCAATATTTGCTATTAGTATGACCTCTGACTTCGAAGTTTAAGCTATGAAGGTGGATTCTGCTTTTCAAAGGGAATGGAGTGGTTTCTTGCCATTTGTGAGTTTCTGCAAAAATACGCTCCATTCTCCATAAAAATGTCAAAGTCAAAACAGGGAAAGAAACCTGTGGAAAAATGCATTTGCAGGAAGTATTCAGGAAAGAGCAGTAAATACTCTCTTCGTGGTGTGTGCAGCGTGTTATGCTGAGATCATTATGTCCAGGGCTGTATTAACCATTGGGCCGGTGGGGCCGTTGCCAGGGGCCCTTGGCTCTCAGGGGCCCTTGGGGGAACTGGACCGCATGGTCATTGACAATTTACTCAAATTAAATGTATACATTAATTAAAAATCAAGTGTGCGGGCCCCTCCTCCGTTGTCTACAGGTGTTTTTTTGGCCCACAGATGATCATCATGGCTTAAAATCCGAGCTGGGTAGTGCGTGTCGGGAGGGAGGGGAGGTTATGGTGGAGGGTGGGGGGGCCCCTAAAAAAATTATAGGCCAAGGGCCCTCGCGGGGGTTAATCCGTCCCTTATGTCTGCAGTAAACTTGTGTGACATTATCTCTCCTTCCACAGGCCAGTACTTTCATAAAGATAAGCTAGCAGTTTTATTTAATGTTGTGGTATATGCCTTGGTAACGGCACGGTCAAGGTGCAGAATCACCTCTGCTCAACAGAATGTGTCCAGCCTGCATACATGTGTTATGCACTGTCCCTAAAACATTTGAACCATAACCTTACTATTGTTCTCCCAACCTGGGGAGAACATTGGTAAAAATTGACGATCTACAAGCTCACAACGCATTGTGAGTGCTTGTAGAGACTATTTTTGAAGAATTGATTTGGTGTAGAGGGAAACATGGAGGGGGCCTAGTATAATGATAATAATACATTTTATTTTTTAACCCCCTTTATACATGGCACAAATCTGAAACTGTACTGCATAGCATACAAGTCAAGAAAGAAATATAAGAATAAGATTACAAGAGGGTGAGGTTTAAAATATTACAACTATCAAAGGGTCTGGGTCTTCCATGTTCCTGGCTCGAAATGTTACCACAGAATACAATTCCATTTATGTTTTTATGTTTTGTGAATGTATGTTTTTAACCACTGCACAAACAAAGTTCCGAAAGGAAAATAAAGTTCTTTGAATTGAATTGAATTGATTCCATAATGGGGGCATAACACTGGTCCGCAGATTGTTCTACTGTTATGTTTTGATCCAACAACAACCAGCCCAGCAGGGTATGGGATGTGCATATCCTCGTTATCTTTTTTCACGCCTTTTTAATTGTATAAAAAACAGTGATTGTCTACTGTACATAGTTGGTCGTGGGCGATTGAAGCTCTCCCATTGAAGCTCCACTGACAGTATGTGCTCAGGCTTGGCCGCATAGGAGGAAATGGAAGTCAAATATGGAGGCGGAAATGTGTATAATTATCATGTCAGCACATGGCAATGTGTTTCCTGATGGCAAGGAATAGAGAAAATAGAGAGAGCGGTGGGGATAGGAGAGAGTGAGTGAGAGAGAGAGAGAGTGAGAGAGAGAGAGAGAGAGAGAAAGAGAGAGAGAGAGAGAGAGAGAGAGAGAGCGTTAAATAAAACACTGTAAGCTGCAGCAGTGTGGCTGCAGGCAGCAGATAGGCCATAAACCTCTCTCGATAAGAAACTCCTTGACCTCAGTAGTGTGACTGCTGTTGGCAGAGGATATTCTGCACTTTTTAACCTTTGCAAACCATAATCTCTATTTAGACAGCTCATGCAATGCAGAGAATTAAAATAAAAGATTTGGACATTTGTATGTTCCCATACATGTTGTAATGCAATGTATGAAGTTATTTATTGATCCATCCATGACCCTGCAACACGTTCATTGTATTTTATTTCTCACCACTCGACACACTCCCGTCCATTATTGTCTTGCCCCCTCCATTTTTTGTATTAGTAAACACTCTCCTCCATTTTTGACAATCAAGAACACAGACTATTGTGTATCAACTCAAGGAAGGTTTTGACGTTTTACTGTGTGTGTGTGTGTGTGTGTGTGTGTGTGTGTGTGTGTGTGTGTGTGTGTGTGTGTGTGTGTGTGTGTGTGTGTGTGTGTGTGTGTGTGTGTGTGTGTGTGTGTGTGTGCGTGCGCGCGCGCGCATCTGTCTGTTACATGTCAGTGTCCATTCAGTTCTTCTTTGCTGTCACGGTCACAGACTTTGCCTGTCTTGTCTAGGTCTAGTTACTTGCGCCAGCATAGAGTGCAAGTATTGCGTTCAGCTGCGTGCGCCGTGCGTAGGTAGGTAGGTAGGTAGCTGTGTGTGTTTAAACCCGTAGCCCAATCAGAGACCAGCATTTCTGGCAACGTCATCATTAACAGCCAATGAGGGACCAGTCCTGATGCAAGTGGTGATGCCAATGGTGAGTGCACCTCATGGCGCGCTCTGCTGGCGCACAAGTAGGCCATACATGGACTATTTGTGCACATGGACTACTTGTGCACAAGACGCAAGTTGGCACCTCGACAGAGTGCAGTTATTGTATTTGTTATGTTCCTGTTCTAGTTGTCTTGGTTCTATGTTCATGTCTTCCCCAGCCGTTTCTCATGTTGTTGTAACATGTTAGTTGGTGACTATATTGTTTCAGTATTCAATCATCCAATCTTGGGTTTGAACTCTGCCTGCCTTGCTGTCCTGTGTTTGGGTCCTCATAGTCCGGCAGCCAGACAACTTTCCCACAATCTTTAATGTATGATGGCATATTTGAAAATTGTGGGAGGCCATTATCTGGTCACACAAGACTAGGGTCCTCACCACACCAGTATGTGACGCAAAAGCCTGGGTTTCCGAGGCTAGCATTGTACAGACCCATATGGCGCTGAGTGATTTGTTTGCACCTGATGCCATGAGGACACATTGAGGTTAGTCACACTGTCTGTGGTCGGCCAGCTAGAGCTCTGGCTAGAGTCCACCCTGAACCAAACCAGAAGAGTTTTGTACATATTAGGTTTTTTTTGGCTCTTCATCATGGCCATGGTAGATGAATCAACACCTAAAATGTCAATATGGCCTTTAGAGCGTTGTATTTATAGTTGCACTACGTCACCCCCTCTACGATGTATGCAGGTGTTCTGGTGACTTCAGTACCAAGTCAGTGTGAGCTGTGCCACTTGCCTCCATGTGGTTTTGTTACTCTTTCCTAACGTGTGTGTGTGTGTGTGTGTGTGTGTGTGTGTGTGTGTGTGTGTGTGTGTGTGTGTGTGTGTGTGTGTGTGTGTGTGTGTGTGTGTGTGTGTGTGTGTGTGTGTGTGTGTGTGTGTGTGTGTGTGTGTGCAAATGTAGGGTGGCCTTTAGGTCGTGAGAAACCAACCAGGGCCCAGTATGCAACTGTAGGGTGGTCGTATCACCTTTGTACTGCTATGATTGGTTGTAGGTTTGACTCTTTTTGTAATCGCCCCTTGGAGAGAAAAAAAAAGAACACTGACACCAACCAGGGTCCAGTATGCAAATGTAGGGCGGGTTTATCACCTTTGCACTACTCTGATTGGTTGTAGGTCTAACCAATAGAGTCTGTTTGAATCTTTTTGTAACCGCCCCCTCGAAAAAGAAATAACACTGCAAGAACCAGATTAATATCCACGCAGTGATATTGTCTGGCTATGCAAGGCTAGATAGAGGCTGCAGGTGTGTGTGTGTGTGTGTGTGTGTGTGTGTGTGTGTGTGTGTGTGTGTGTGTGTGTGTGTGTGTGTGTGTGTGTGTGTGTGTGTGTGTGTGTGTGTGTGTGTGTGTGTGTGTGTGTGTGTGTGCCCTTTGTCTACATGTGTGTGAGCCTGCAGAAGGAGGAGGTAATTATATGTCCTAGTGAGGCGGAGGGCCACAGAAGACAAACTACATCACAAACACTGCAATATATATTTAAAAGAAAATCTTTAAAGTAGGCAGTCAGGTGCAAAGCCAGTGACTCATCATCCCCCCCACATTCTCTCTCTCTCTCTCTCTCTCTCTCTCTCTCTCTCTCTCTCTCTCTCTCTCTCTCTCTCTTTCTCTCTCTCTCTCTCTCTCTGGAGGGGATTTGAGGTGAGACCCCTACTCAGCCACTGAGAACTGTTTACTCTGGTGTCACCTATTGGTTAACATGTCAATAAAGTTATTTGCTGACAGTGCACCAGATTGGACACTACATGCATCGCTATAGAGACTTAAACCTTATTGATTGTACCTATTATTGTTTTAAATGTGATAGTGGTGTAAACAGCTGATATACGGCTCCACATGTCTCAATCAACAGTAGAACATTCACACAATAAAAGAGAACAAAAACTAGTCTGTATCTATAGCAGCAGCTGCTTGTAACAGCACCTAAAATCTATCAACATTATGAAATAAAAACTTGTCTATGAGCCACACAGTGTTGGCCGTGCACACTGCACAGAGCTTCAGAATGTCCGAGCCGAGGACATAAAAATATGACCTCAATTGTCCAGCCTGCTGTGTGTTTGTTTTCATTTACTACTTCTCTCTATCTGTCATCCCTCCATTCCTGGTTTCTTTTTTACTTTCTCAGCCTCTCATCACATTCACTTTTTGAGGACATAATGCATGTGCCCTCGCTGTGTGTATGTGTCTGTGCGTGCGTGCGTGCAACCGTGTGAGCGTGCACGTGTGCGCACTAGAGTAGTCCAGGCAGATCCAGGTCCGACAGAAGTGAGCCCAGATGGAGTGCCTGAGGTAGGGTAAGCAGACTGACAGTTCTGGCCTAGCTGACCAGAGAACCAAGAAAGGATATTCATTCATCATGCATCATGTGATCAACATGACATGTTTGGAATTACTGGCTGACTCTAGGTGGGCAGTGCTCCACCCTTTCTCTCTTCTCTCTCATACTGTGTCTCTTTCTCTCTCTCTCTCTCTGTTTTGATTTAGCACTCTCTCTCAGAGACATCGCTAGGGCAACTCAGAACTGAATTGTTCGAATCCGAAGCAGGAATTTAATACAAATATTAGACTTTTCATTTTATATAAAGTTCTGTAAGACGTTCAAGCAAAGCATTTCAGTGCTGATTTTTAGACCATGTTACATAGTGAAGTGCAACAGAGACTTATGATAATTATTTTGCATTTAAAATCAGGAAATCCCTTAAGACAGCAGCATATGAACGGTGACCGCATGCTTATTGAATTGACTACAATGCAGTAACTACCGTAGCCCTGAATTGGGATCCTGCATGTCCTGCGGGACCCAATGCAAATCTTCTGGAAGCGGGCGGGTTTGAAGTTTCTGCAAGCGGGAAGGGTGGTGAAAAAACCCTGCTGGTCCTGCATATCCCGCACCATCCCACATGGCTTAGATGTTGCGCACCTGAAGCATGCAACCCTGTGGGGTGGAGTGTTGCAGCATGGAGCTCAGCATGGGGTCAACAAACAAGGTTGAAAATATGATCACAACACAAGAGCAAAGGCATGGAGGCAGGTTTGACTTACCATCAGCTCCCAGCACCTACCGCACGTCCTAGCTACCCAAGCCATTCTACTTATACGATCCTTGGTGGGATCTATACGAGTTGGCGGTGCGCAGGACTGAACCCAGAAAAAGTATTTAAAATATTGCTTTTACTAACTTTAGGAAGTATGATGTTGTTTTTTATTAGCACATGCATTCCATACACTCCATAGGGCTGGACCACACATGGACAAATGACATCATTGCGTCTGGAGTGGCCCCTATTGAGTGAAAATTGTAGTTACATAGGGCAAAGGCATATACTGTAAGGGCCCATACACAGTAAGACTGCAAGAGATTTTGCTGTCAGGGACCTTTTTTGGCGCTCGCCGACAACCCCCCGAACTGACTCAAGATCGGACTTTGCTCACCGAGGTTTTGCTCTTTGTGTGTGAAAGGCACTGCGAGAAGATCTGGCCACGATAATAGCGCTCGACGGTTGCGAGCGCACCCCAAGAAGATCTGAAAGTCTGTCTGTCTGTATCGATAGATGGATATCATGAATATTTATTGACCTTTATTCTGAGGGTAAATTCAGGTGTCTTATTGGTAGTAATATTGCTGTTAAATAATAGTTTATACAAGCAACAACTCACTTCAATATGTTGATAAAACCACGCAGCACGATGCTGGTGTTATTATGAAAACACTGAACATGTGCGCTCTCTCTATCTCTGTGTGTGTGTGTGTGTGTGTGTGTGTGTGTGTGTGTGTGTGTGTGTGTGTGTGTGTGTGTGTGTGTGTGTGTGTGTGTGTGTGTGTGTGTGTGTGTGTGTGTGTGTGTGTGTGTGTGTGTGTGTACGTGCGGAGAGAGACAATGAAAATCATTAGCGCCCTGCCTCGCTCTCGCGCATATATCACAGGGGCATTTCACGTTATCCTTGGAGGTCATGAATTGGAATAAAAACAAATCTAGGTTGTCGGCGATCAATCTTATAGTGTGAAATTAGCGATTAACGATATATGACAGCCGATTTCAAGAAAGAAATTTATAGTGTGAAATACTTTAACGATCCGATGAGTCCCCAACCATTTCCATATCGTACAGTGTGTTCCTGCCTTAAGAGCTGATGCATACTTCACTTTTAGAGACACATTTATTTCAGTTTGGTTCGGGGAGTCACAAAATCTCAGCAGCACCGAACAGACGAATTAATGGCGGTACCCGCCCCCCCAAACCTCTGAATGACGTCATATTGTAGTTTAGACAGAGCTGAACCAAAATAAATTGGTCTCTAAATGTGGAGTATGAATCGGCCCTAAGGCATACATTAGTCAGGGTTTTCTTTTAAATATTTATGCTCAATTTATTTTCATGTTCAATAAATATATTTTATTTATTCAATCAAGAGTTGTTTGACTGAAATAAGGTAAGCTATTTTCCATTTGAGCATTCACAGCTACAACATGAGGTATCCCTCATCAAAAAACACTACTGAATCACTACTCATCACTACTACTAAATGTCTACACAAACACTACCATTTCACTACTTGATTACTATTGCAATGTGTAGTGATTTAAGTAGTGATTCCCAGTAGTAATGAGTAGAGTATTGGCTGGTTTCACCCACTGAAACACTACTGATAATCACTACTTAATGACTATTCAAATCACTGCACGACTGCTACTTAATTACTTCAGTATCACTATTGGCTTTTGGGAAAGTACTACCCAATCACTACTCAATTATTTCACATTTATTATTGAATTACTACACAATGCTTACACATTCACTTCTGTATCACTTCACAATCCCAATAGAATTAATACATCCTTGTATGTGTAGTGTTTATGTAGTGTTTATGTACTGTTTTATCACAACTGAATTACTTTTAATTTCTACACAAACCCTTTTGAAACTCTACACGATTATCATTCGGTCACTCCTGTTTGTGTAGTGTTTATGTAGTGTTTTATCACTACTGAATTACTTTTAATTTCTACACAAACCCACAGTGTCCCCCAGCGGGAATCGAACCCAGGACCTTCTAACTGTGAGGCGACAGCACTATTGACTGCGCCACCGTGCCCCCTTAAAGCAGTAGTTTTTTAACAGCTTTTTCACTATACTCCGCTTGATTACTACTGGAAACACTACTGTTTCACTACAAAACTCTACTGGTGTGTCATGATGAGTAGTGAATATGTAGTGTTGTGACTACATATTCACTACACATAAACAAGTAGTAAAATCTCTACATAATCACTATTTAAATGCCTTCACTACTCCGATTACTACTGGAAACACTACTGTTTCACTACAAAACTCTACTGGTGTGTCATGAGTAGTGAATATGTAGTGTTGTGACTACATATTCACTACACATAAACAAGTAGTAAAATCTCTACATAATCACTATTTAAATGCCTTCACTACTCTGCTTGATTACTACTGGAAACACTACTGTTTCACTACAAAACTCTACTGGTGTGTCATGATGAGTAGTGAATATGTAGTGTTGTGACTACATATTCACTACACATAAACAAGTAGTAAAATCTCTACATAATCACTATTTAAATGCCTTCACTACTCCGATTACTACTGGAAACACTACTGTTTCACTACAAAACTCTACTGGTGTGTCATGAGTAGTGAATATGTAGTGTTGTGACTACATATTCACTACACATAAACAAGTAGTAAAATCTCTACATAATCACTATTTAAATGCCTTCACTACTCTGCTTGATTACTACTGGAAACACTACTGTTTCACTACAAAACTCTACTGGTGTGTCATGAGTAGTGAATATGTAGTGTTGTGACTACATATTCATTACACATAAACAAGTAGTAAAATCTCTACATAATCACTATTTAAATGCCTTTGTAGTGAAGCAGTAGTGTTTTAACAGCTTTTTCACTACTACGATTGATTACTACTGGAAACACTACTGTTTCACTACAAAACTCTACTGGTGTGTCATGAGTAGTGAAAACATTACAGATTTACTACACAATTGCTACACATGACTACACAGTCACTACTACACGAATAGGTTTTGTGTAGTGATTCAGTAGTGTTTTTTGATGAGGGATATCTTGGCTTGATTGACCAAATAGTTTTTGAACTATACAGGTACAGCTTATATACAGTGAGTGTGTGTTTCTGAAAACTGAGAAATCGGGCTTCAAAGTTGACTTCACTTCTTCTCAGCTCAAAATACTTATGTGAAAGTTCAGAAAAAATATTTAAACATAATACTTCAAACCGAAGTCTGTTGTGCTGCCAAACTGCAGATAAACCTATCCCAGAAATCATTGCATGTGAATTGCTGTAGCTCTGAATGCGAGAAAAATCTCCCTTTTGTGTGCAGAGAGGCGGGCATCTGAGTGACTGGCCCTGGGACAATGGGAGAGGGAGACTATTGTTGCGGTTCCATTATTATTCTCCCTGCAATATGTCACTTTTCACTCACGGAACCATAATTGTGCATTGTGTCCATATAATGTGTCACTTGTCTGCCTTCACCATGGTGGTACATCTCCTGTGCAGACATAAACCATTGGATGTAGCTAAAAACATTTATCACAAAATATCCATTATAAATAAAGCCAACCCATGCGGAGGCATCAAACTGGCACAGGACACGGCACACCAACGAGATGCAAACAGTAACTCCATCCTTTCGCTTGCATAGAAGTGATCGTTGTACCCTAAAACTGGACTTTATACGCACCATATGTTACACTGTTTCTGCCTTGGCACTTTTATCTAGTGCTGTGAGTCTACCCTCAGTGTCTTTGACCTTTCTCCTGTCAGTGTAAATCAGATTATTGCCTGCTCCCCTTGCGGATTTGTTTGACTGCTCCTTGGGGTCGACCCTCACCTGCTTTACCACGTTTGTAAGCCTTGCTTATTTAATAAATTCATGTTTGAACTTGTGCTGCCTTGAAATTTCTGCACTTGGGTCCAACTTTATAACAGATAACAGATTCTATCCACTTCTGTGTGTTTGACCTTTTGCTTGTTTTTGGATTTGGGTCGGTTCCTTTGCAATTGTTTGACATTTTGGCCTTTGACTGTCTCACCTTTCTGTAAGCGATGTCCATCTACTCTGTTAACATCTTGTATTTGAACTGCGTGCCTCTATTCTCTGTGCTTGGATCCTTAATTCCGCTTTCCTTGATTTTAAAACTATTGCAACACATTCTCACCCCTTTACAACAATCGAGCTAAACCGTTTTATATAATCACCCCAATCTTTAAGCATGCTTTCAATTGGATCTCTGTGTTACTGCTCATGTGTTGCTTGGCAACCACTCTGCTGAATGCCGTTTTTGTTGTTAAATATGTTTATTTTATGCCATTAGCAAGTACACATAGTAACCATTGTATAAACGCAATACCATGCAAGGCCATGATTATCTCTCTAGTATCTATAGCCAAATCTATTAGCCAAATCTCTGTCTGTCTGTCTGTCTGTCTGTCTGTCTGTCTGTCTGTCTGTCTGTCTGTCTGTCTGTCTGTCTGTCTGTCTGTCTGTCTGTCTGTCTGTCTGTCTGTCTGTCTGTCTGTCTGTCTGTCCGTCCGTCCGTCCGTCCGTCCGTCCGTCCGTCCGTCCGTCCTGTGTTTACGCCCATAGCCAATCACGGGCTACGGGCTGTGTATACCTGTAGCCAATCAGAGAGGGGGGCAAAGAGTGACATCATAACATCAAGGCATATAATATAAGCCTGCATACGGGTATTCATCCAGCCGTCTAGTTATTACAATTTATAATTTAGGCATTTAGCCGCGCTTAATCCAGAGCAATTTACAATAAGCAAGGACAAGGATCAATAATCCTTACAGGATAGGATCAACAATAACCTGGCATCAGTCCTATACTGTATAACATGCTATCTAAATTACATTTGAGCTTTTGCATAAGCCTGTATGGTCATCGAGGCTTGGGCAAGTGCTACGGTATTGGCTATTATTGTGAGAAGTGCTCTAAATTATGTTTATTAAATGTATTTACATTTAATGTAATATTTGAAATGTATTTCCAGTGTTCAAAATCTAGCAAGAAATATAGATTCATCTGCAGTTTCAATGTTTTCATTTATTTTGTATCATTTGACTCCAATGTGATATTTTGCAGTGTGGGGAGATAATACCATGGGTGATATCTGAGAAATAAGATACTTAACATAAATGGGAAGTATTAGCCCAGATCCACACATCCTGTATTCATTCAATATAACTTCAATAACACATTACCCAGAACCAGTCATTCAAGGGACTACAGATAACCAAGAAAGGATAGAGATGGTGAGAGAACAGACAAACCCACAAATCCTTACCAAAAAAAAGCCCAATCAGAGGGTTGAAATTGCATATTAGAGGTCACAGTGTGCTGTTATATTAAGATGGGGGCATCTTCTCATTTCACCCTCTTATCGCACTAAGTTAGAGGATAAATCATCTTCCTGCATGCCATCAGTATTCACTCACAGTTTAAGAGACCTCTGGTGAGAAGCCTTATTTCCTTGGTGGGATCTGTGTTAATATTCATGGCGTTGTGCTTGTCTAGCTGGAGCCATATGTCAACATGCACGGGGCCAGGCATGGAACATATGCCCACACACTCGCTCCAGTTGCTGATTGTGAAGAGCTTTGCGTTGAATAAAGAACAATAAAACAATCTGTGAAGTCGTAATGTGAAAGAGAAATAAAAGTAATATATACAGCATATCTCTAATAATACAAGTGCATTAAACGGCATGCCTTAGAAGGGGCAGAGTTTGGGTATTACCTCTTTCTGTTATCTCTTTCCTGTACCTACAGTATATTGTAAAATACATAAAATGTATACTCTCTAAAATGTTCTCCCTCTTTGACTCCTCCCCTATTTCTCTCCTCTCTTTCATCACCCTGTCTTCTCTCTCTCTCTCTCTCTCTCTCTCTCTCTCTCTCTCTCTCTCTCTCTCTCTCTCTCTCTCTCTCCTCTTCGCTATCACATTCTCTATCCCCCTCCTCCCTGTCTCTGTGCTCTCATCCCACCATTTGCCTGCTGGTCTCTACCTGAAGGTGTTTTTTTCCTCCTGTAATCAGACACACAGATTCATCTCTGTCACCCTCAGACATCAGCTAAATCAATTTCCAAGCAACCCTCCCATCCTGGAGGTGTGTTGGCATGGACCAGCCGGCGTGGGCCACACCCAGGCACACATGTGCGCAAGCCTATGCATACACAAACATAGAAGCTTGCACACATACCCATAGACATTTACAGACACATTTATAGAAACAAGTTATACAAACACAAGTTTGTACACGCGCACACACACGCACGCACGCACACACGCATGCATGCACACAGCATTGATATGCCACATCATTGGTACACCTAACCTGACAACTCCAGAGAAGCGCCTGTTGCAGTTGCACTGTAGTTCTTTCACTATTCATCTTTCACTATTCATCACTATTCATCTACCACGAGCTGCTGCCAGCCTCTTTTTTCAAACGCACTCCACGTCGCGGCCCCCCCGCGCCCCGCCTCTCGATCCCTATCGGGGGCCCGCGACGTGAAGTGCAAAGTTACTTAACCAAAAAATAGGGACACCAGGTTGAAATAGCTATTATTATTTTCATGGTGTATAATTTTCCTCCAAATTGGGAAATGAGTGCACAAAAGTGGCTGATATTATAAATGTAAAAAAGAATAACTTGTTAGTTGTATACATTTGGAACACTAATGTGTGGTTGTCACAAGATCCCAAGACACACCTTGACACCTCTCACAGCACACTAGTATGCCTCGGCAGGCGGCTTGGCCACCACGATGTCTTACTCACTTCATCTTCACAACATCCATTTGTTACCAATGACAGGTCTTGGCACAGATGCGCTCTCTCTCTCTCTCTCTCTCTCTCTCTCTCTCTCTCTCTCTCTCTCTCTCTCTCTCTCTCTCTCTCTCTCTCTCTCTCTCCCTCCCTGCAAGCCAAATGACGTCATGATGATCTTATGATAACGTCCTCAGGTGACTCCGGTGACTTCAGTACTAGACCAGATCCCAGCCCATATGGGGATGATCTTGATGTCATTACCAGAATGTCATATGGACTATAAGATTATTGTTATTGTTTGCAATGTTAGTTGAAATATGAGCATGTAAGGTTATTTTCTGGGATTAACCCAGGACGTACGTTTTCGTGGGCAGGATTTATGTTGGTTGAAATCAGGTGATATTCTAGGCCAGATCTGACTAGTCATGGTTTGACTTGATCTGGACCCAATCGAGACGTCACTGATTGGTCCAGGTCCTGACCGTGCTTGCTGGGCTCTCTCTCTCTCTCTCTCTCTCTCTCTCTCTCTCTCTCTCTCTCTCTCTCTCTCTCTCTCTCTCTCTCTCCCCCCCCCCCCACACACACACCCATGGCATGCATCTAGATGCATGACCAGATCATGTGCTCAGGTTAAGCCTGTCTTTGTCATCGGCCACTGGTTTCAATCTCAACGTGAGGCTTTGTGCTGAGCTGTGAGCCCAGCGGGTCAGTCAGGCTGACAGTCACTCAGTCAGTCATGATCAGCAGCGTGGAGCGAAACATGGCTCAGCTTAAAACCCCACCATAGCTGAGCATCGCTCACTGTGTGTGCACAATCATTTTGATATGGTCATGGCATATATTGTTGTGGCAGTGTATGCATGCGTGTGTGTGTGTGTGTGTGTGTGTGTGTGTGTGTGTGTGTGTGTGTGTGTGTGTGTGTGTGTGTGTGGGTGTGGGTGTGTGTGTGTGTGTGTGTGTGCGCGCGCTCGTTTGTATATTTTTTGTTTGTGTGTGTGATTTAATTCAGCATGTATCTGGAATAACTTAAAGAAAAGAGCATCTATTCATAGTCCTACCCTTGGGCCATTTCAAGACAATTTCACATCCCCCATTTACGAATTTACATATTTTATCTGAATACATTACTACTAAACAGAGAGCTGGGCAGCTCTCTGTGTTTTGTGATCTTCTCTTTGTTTCAGTTGCTGGTTGTTTCACACTTGCCTGTAGCGCCACAGGGTCGGCTCATCATTTTAACCTCCCATTATTTCGAGGTCCCTATAGTCCGACCAACGTTAGGTTAATGTGAGGTCTTGGTTGGGGTTAGGGATAGGGTTAGTTATAATGGGGCCAGTCGGACCAATGGGACATGGGAATAATGGGCCGTCAGAATAATGAGCTGTAATCGTGCCCTAACTACGTTAGGGCACGTTCCATGTGGGCTCCAATGCATGACAGCAAGTTCCCGGTTCGATTCCCGGCCAGCTGGACCATGCAGCCTATGCGGTTATTACAATTTATGTGACAAAGAAAAGTCCTGGATTTGGTGTTAATGAAATTCACCTTGCCGTCCCTATTTTGGGCATGACATTATAGGCAAAAAAAGAAGAGAAATATATATACATATTTTTTTTTATTGCCGACAACCTGCCACATTGTGGCATGTGAGCTTGTTGATTGGCTATTCTCGGCACTTGACACCATCGTATGTCTATGGCCGTGGTTAAAGCCAGATTAGAGCCACACTATAGTCTCACATGGTCAGATCCACTGTTGGTTTTACGTCATCATCCGGACTCTATCAGAAGCAAATCTCTGCAGCAGAGGTATGTGGTTGGTCCTTGGTTGGTCTAGAACAGACTCTAATAGTCGGGGATCCTCATGCCCAAAAGCTCAAGGAATAGGGGTTCTGCCGCACTTTTTATTTCTGTTTTATCTATTAGTTTGGTCATTAAGGTCCACAGAATGAGAGGCCTGCTCTGCAGGAAACATCGCGAAAAAAAGGTTATGGCCATTTGTATATTCACTGTCCCATTGACTCCACTATACAGGAAAGGAAATGTATTATAAAAAAGAAAAAAATCTGCTTTAAGTAGCATGTGAGGGATCAAACTGGGGGGTTTTCATGATTCTGAATCCATTGCAAGCATTTGTTTTGCACAAAAAACATTCCTTTGGCTAGAAAACGAACCAACAAAAGTGTGAAAAGTGATGACTTATCACTGTGATAAGTGATGACTCATCACTTTTCACACTTTTGTTGGGTCCGTTTTTGGTCCGTCAAATGGCCATAACTTTTTTTCGCGATGTTTCCTGCAGAGCAGGCCTCTCATTCTGTGGACCTTAATGACAAAACTAATAGATAAAACAGAAATAAAAAGTGCGGCAGAACATCACAGGTCCTCTCCCATTTTGAGGGACTGGATCCCCGACTATAAGGAACTATGTTGTCACATAATGTGTTATGTCTTCTGGTAAAGTCTTGTGGTCCATGCCAACATTTTGATAGTTGGGCCCCAGATGTTAGATATCTATCTAATCCCATGGTTACAGCAAGACTAGAGCCATACTGAAATTAATGCGCTGTGCTTCCTGCATAAAGGTTTTGATTGACCGTGTGTGTGTGTGTGTGTGTGTGTGTGTGTGTGTGTGTGTGTGTGTGTGTGTGTGTGTGTGTGTGTGTGTGTGTGTGTGTGTGTGTGTGTGTGTGTGTGTGTGTGTGTGTGTGTGTGTGGTACCTAAACTAGGTATATGAGTATTAAACAATGGACGGTTAGGTTTTCTGTGGGAGCTTGAGGTAGCTGATCCTGTATTGATTAACTTTCTAAAGCTTTGTCTGAGTGGATGCTGCTGCACAAAGTGAGACGCTCAATAAGTCTGCAATCAGAAGTGGACTCTGTGAAAGAGAGTAATATAGTCTAAGATGAGGAATGAAGACTGGAAGAGAGAGGAGGTGTTATCTCCAGTAGTAGTGACCTATTCAGCTCCAAGAGCAGTGTTATTCTGCTATCCATCTCTTCCTGCCTTTGTCCGTCTTATCCTGCTACAGGTGTGTGTGTGTGTGTGTGTGCGTGTGTGTGTGTGTGTGTGTGTGTGTGTGTGTGTGTGTGTGTGTGTGTGTGTGTGTGTGTGTGCGTGTGCGTGCGTGTGCGTGTGTGCGTGTGCGCTCATGATTCTTCTAATCAAATATTGATCTTAAGATCTGAAGCAGGAGTGGGGTGGAGCTGAAAGTCTCACTCCATAAGTCAACACCGTAGACAAAATGACTGTTTACAGCCTTTTTGTCTTTCTATGCCCTCCAGCAGTGTGAGAAATACCTGTCTACAGTAGAAAGGGGCTTAAATTCCGTCTCCAGACTCCCTTATTATTTATTAAGCTCCCCGGTCATCTTTTATTTATTGATGACTTGCTGTTCTTTAAATCTCCTTGGAAAACTCTTGGCATCCACTGGCCGGACTGCGCTGCCAAGGTCCTTAGCAGGTAATGAATGTGTGAAAGGAAAGAGATAGGATACAGCAGGCTGGACACCACTCTGAACATAAATGTAGTCTGCTCTCTTTGCAAGGCTTTCCTTAAATGAACCCTGTACACATGTGTGACTCTGCGTACGTACTCACTCACTTACTCACACACACACACACACACACACACACACACACACACACACACACACACACACACACACACACACACACACACACACACAGACACACAAATGCATACAGAATCATGGACCAATCCATTGAATGAAGCCAATCAGCTCTGGCGTGAATCACAATGCACTCCTACAAATGATCCTGGTCACTGTGCTCTGTCAGATCCTGACACCCTGTTGTCATCTGACCATTTGCATCACTCACCACACAAAGGACAACCGTCCGATGCGTCTCACTCGCTTCAGCCTCTGATGAGAAGGCCTTGTAGGGAGCAACACACAACACAGCTGACTTACACTGAGACTAAGGTGCCAAGCAAAATGTGAGGTGATTGCCCAGTAAGAGCTGACAGTGATGGACATCGGGGGGGAATTGAGGCAGAAGTGGTCATAAATCATACATGACAGCAATCATGTTGCATAGCTGAATGTACACTCGTTCTGCATGTGCCCAGAGATGGTGCCGTTGTCTCTATAACTGCACATACCCCAGCTGGCCAAGGGTTGATGTATGTCCAAAACATCTCCACTGCCCCCAATACAAAGGCTAGTGGACTGTCTGAGAATTTGTTCTGAACCACAATGTCACTATGGAAACTATGGTCTTGGTTGTATGTACAGTATACTGTATTTGTTCTTCTTAGACAGTAGCTGATCTCTAAAGTGATTTTTCACTGCTCTGTGAAACATCAGGTACCCACATCTGAATACTACCAGGCGCTGTAGGTGGAGCACTGTCATAAAACAGAGAAACCTTGCAAATCAATTGCACAGGGTCCATGATGAGAATGTATTTGCTTGTAAGCTTTGCCCTGTGAACTATAGAGAGTGACATGCCATGTTTGCCTCTCACATAAGGCAAGCTTAAACAAGCATACTGCATATTTGTCTCCGCTGTTTATGGTCATAAATCTCGGATTGGGGCCAGATACCACTCCAGCTGTGTGTGCGTGTGCGTGTGCGTGGGGGTGTGTGCGCGCACGCTTGGGTGTGGGTGGTACTGGCTAGGTGTGGTGTGGATTTTGAAAAGGCACAGATTATTCCTACACTTTATGTTGCAGAACGGTTTATCAAGGCGCATTGTAGTGTACCAAGGGTTTGGACTGTTGTTACGGTCCTACCCTCCATGTTTTGAGATGAAAAAAAAACCTTCAACAAATCATCTCTGTCGCCTCATTCCGTTGCAAAAGCACTACCTTGGAACAATGATCAAGATAAGTCCACCAATTTCACACTGCAACACTCCAGTGGAGTCACCACTGGCGGAAAAAGTACTCAAATGTTTTACTTAAGTAACAATAAGTAGCAATACCATAATATAAAAATACTCTGTTAAAAGTAAAAGGCCTGTGTTAAAATGTTTAGGCTACTTGAGTAAAAGTACATTGGCATCAAAATTTACTTAAAGTACCAAAAGTAAAAGTACTAAAATGTTTGAAAATAGAAGATCTGTAAGCTCACAACGCGTTGCATTGGTGCAACGTGTTGGTATTGGCTATTTTCAATAGCTTATGTATAAAATAGGGCTGAAGTGGTTAATGTATGTTTTTATAATATAATAATGTATATCTTCAAAGTAACTAGTAACTAAAGTTTTCAAATAATTGTAGTGAAGTTAACCCATTCAGGCCGGGAACACATTTTGCTGTTTGGGAGGGGCTTTACAGTACATGTACAGTATGTAGCAACATATTTGTTTTGTAGGCTAATTTCTGATTTAGCCCTATTCTATAGGTTAGGCCTAAATGGGTTAAAGTACAATATTTGCCTCAAGTGTAAGTGTGTGTGGAGTGTCAAAATATTGGAAATACTAAGTAAAGTAGATACCTCAAAATTGTACTTAACGTAAGTGCAGTATTGGAACTCACAGGGCCCCACAGGACACAGTTCCTCTGTACAGAGCAAAGAAAGATGGAATGACTCACTTTTCAACACTGTCTGAAATCTGCATGGGGCATTAGTTGGCAGTTTACTACACATGTTGGATCCCAAATTATTTCCCTGCCTTAACATGAAAATGACTTGTCCATGTGGTTTTCCTATGCTTTCTATGTTGATGAGGACCTTTGGACAATGAAGAAACTGGGTTATATGGCTGTCTGTCTCTTCAACTCAATCTGCGGAATGAGGTTTGGCTGTCTCATTGTATCGTATGGTAATGTCTACGTTCATGGGTGATTTCACCCACTCATAAAAATGTTAATCTACAAAGATAATACTGAAAATGGAGTCCAATAATTTGATCTGGCAACAGTCAAATGGGCTTTGTCTGCCCATCTTTCTCTCTCTCTCTCTCTCTCTCATCTCTCTCTCTCTCTCTCTCACTCCCTCTTTCTCTCTCTCTCTCTCTCTCTCTCTCTCTCTCTCTCTCTTCTCTCTCTCTCTGTTTTGATTTAGCTTTCTGTTTCCAATTAGAAACACTAGAGCACTTGTTTACCAGGTGTCCAAGGCTGATGAGTGTCTTTGATCTGCTAAAGTTGTGTTTGTGCGATTGGGTGAGGCTTTCTCATTTGTACATCTTATTTTTGGTCCCAAGTATTCTGTCACTAAAAGACCAAATACATACACTGCTCATTACATGTCTGGAATGGCCAAACTTGCAATCTGGATCACAAGGCGAAATAAGATAAAGGGAGATGGGTCCATAGATCCAGTTCAGGTTTTAACAGGGATGGTAGCTGCTCGACTTAGAGTTGAGCATGCATACTATACACTAACCAATAATCTGCAAGGGTTCAACAACATCTGGGCTGTTGGGGGGGCGTTGTGCAATCACAGGAACGGGAGAGAGCTGGGTTCTTGGTTTTTAATATAATACAAATGTGATTTATGAGAATACTGGCTTTGATTTGTATTGGCTTGGTTGACATCATTTGTATTCTGTGGTGACTTGAGCTGAATTGAGGCTTTTAATAAAGGGCTTTTAAAATCAAAAAATCTCTCTCTCTCTCTCTCTCTCTCTCTCTCTCTCTCTCTCTCTCTCTCTCTCTCTCTCTCTCTCTCTCTCTCTCTCTCTCAGGTTGACTCCAGTATGAATTCACAGCAGAGACCTCTGGTCGTGCATGAAATTGCATTTGCCATAGCATTACCTTTTCGGATGCGGCCGCACTTCAGAGCCATCTAATGGAGGCTTTTACACAGAGGAAACATTTAGACGTCTATTTCTGCTGATATGGGGGCCTTGTTTTGGGCTTCCCGGGATGAAAGGCCCCCTAGTTCCCATGCCTCCTCTGACCATGGAGAGAGTAAGGCTCATTGTTGTCGGGTGAAAACCTTGTATGTCCAAAACCGTTCGTTTTGTATTTATCATTTAAATGATTTCCGCTAGTGAAAATAGCCGATCTACAAGCACACAACACCTCGCACCACGAGGCGTTGTGTGCTTGTAGATCAGCTATTTTCACCAGTCTTGTGCGATCAGTCTTGTATGACGAAGCAGGGCTTTACTTTATGAAAAAAACTTACAAATTTGAAACTTGGAGATACGAGGTTTCTGCTGGCAGTGACGCTATGTTATGTTGTATTAAAATGCTGTCTAGGGCAGCATGTTGTTGTTTTTTGTTCAGATGGTATCATTACTTCTCTTCTGCGGATGTGGTTTCATCTTCTTCAAACATCGGAACTTGAGAATATCTCTCCGTTGTTCTCCACTCTATAAGCATCGTCATGCAGCATTATCATTCTGACAGTTAATAGCCTGTCTTGTATACAGATCCCTATAGCTAATTGGGTACTTGGCCAAACGCTTGTTTATATAGCGAATCAATCGTAAACATAATGTTTGTGTTTAGCATTGTAAAAGCTGAGAGTGTGTTGCAGAAGACACCCCAGACAGACAGACAGACAGACAGACAGACAGACAGACAGACAGACAGACAGACAGACAGACAGACAGACAGACACTCACTTTCAGTAGTGTGAGATGGCTAATCTTAATTGTGTGTGTGTGTGTGTGTGTGTGTGTGTGTGTGTGTGTGTGTGTGTGTGTGTGTGTGTGTGTGTGTGTGTGTGTGTGTGTGTGTGTTTATGATTTATTCCCCCTGCTCAGTCATATCAAACCCCTGCTCAGTCATGATTAATTCCAGTCAAGCGATGTCTCCAGAGTGGCCTTATATAACGTTCATCTTTCCATCCACATGCAAGGGATGGGTTCTTTATGACAAGCATTATAAATGAGTGAACTAATGTACATGGAGAGATACGAGATGCATCACAGGCATTTCGTAATGTCTACATTAGATCATTGATTCATAGTCTACTTCAGGGACAGCTGACATTTTGCCACGGTTATCTGTTTTTCCAAGAAGCAGTAATGAAAACCCTGGGGCAATCACAGCAATATGGCTAATTTGAGTGGAAAGGGAGAAAGGAAGGCGTTGAGCCAGTTGCTGCCTGTTATTGTTTACTGACATTAACTGACATTAATTGAAGAGTGTCAAATCACAGCGATGTATCCGTTTTTTAGGACACATAGGCCTGCTGCCTACTGTACAAGTGTACATGCACATATAGCTTCCAGACAGGTCACAGGTTGAGATTTCTTGTGTTATTGACAGCAATAAGGGTTAACACTGGAGCCCAGGTTTGGACTGAAAGGATGTTTGTGTAGCAGTTAGGAGAGGTCAGACTCTGGCCTGCATTAAAGTACTCCATTTTATAGAGACCGAGCCGAAGCTTGACAACCTGAACGCACGTAGCATGTCTCATCTGTTCTGCAAACGAGGGCTCACATTGATACGGGGCATTGACTGTGAGGAATGGGGTGGAAATCTCCAAATGCTTTGACAACGAGATTGCAGGAGAGGAGAGGAGAGGGAGAGGAGAGGAGAGGAGAGGAGAGGAGAGGAGGAGACATAGTATGGTGATTGATAAGGGCAGAAGGATAAGAGAAATGATTGGCTAGGAAAAATATGTCAGTTTTAATAGCTCCAGCAAAGCATTGGCAGTGAATGGGAGAACAGCGGAGGAGCAGAAGGGTTTACAGGGGACCCCAGAATATCCCATCGTGACAGGAGTGCAGCCATTATCAAGCGGCAGCATTGGATATTAAATTGAGTCATTTTCTGCCGCGTCCAGCTGGCACCCCGAGATAAGCGCCGCTCGTCTGAACCTGTTGAACTCGCCAACGTCGCTGAGACGTGGTCTCCTCCACGCTAATTGAAGCATACGCCGTTAGCTTGGCGGCGTGGTCTGCAACGCAGTGACAACAGTTACCTGCTGTACGGGCTGGGCTGAGTTCACAAATCGGACTAAATTATTCTGGGGTGAACGTTCGGTATGATTGCACAAGCACAGAAAGGGAAAAAACCTGCGCTGTCACAACATAGAAGGGTCGCTCTCACAGTGATCCCTAACTGCCAGTCATATTTCCTGGCCGTGACCCACAACAATCAATGCGACTAACTCAACCCTGACCGTGAACAGGATCTGTTGAGCTGACATAGCCTCTGGCTACTCTTGGAGAGCTAAAGACAGAAGCGTAGTTTAATCGATTAACTGGCGGTTGTTAAGCTAATTTACAAAGCATGAACTGTAGGATTGATGTTGTTATGATAGTGATGAGGCTGATGAAGATGATGATAACAGAGATGATATTAATGAGGATGATGATGGAGTTGGTAGTGACAAACGCATGCAGTTATTTTACTGCAAAAAAGGACCATGTCTTTATTCCTTCATGTTTTGAAACCAAACTGAAATGTAACTGAAAGGATGAATGAATGAAAATGTTATGTAAATTGGGATGTTTTTTGATGTTACGTTATATGTTGATGAATTGAATACCTAGGACCCCAAAGTAAACAAGACTGCAAGGACTTTTTTGGTGTCATCCTTTTAGACTGAGTGGAGTGCTGGTCCCTCATTGGCTGTTGACATTGCCAGAAATGCTGCTCCCTGATTGGGCTTACGGACTGCAGTACACACAGTACTGCATTCGCGGCGTATCTGTTTGCTGTAGCCAATCAGGGACCAGACATCTTGGTGAGGTCAACAAGTGCGACCTGATATAAATACTGGGCAAACAGATACGCGACAGATACACCCAAACGCAGTACTTGTGCACTATGCTGGTGCAAATAAAATAGTAAAAATAAATAACTAAAAGGTTAAGGCATAAGGTGCAAGATAGGGATATAGGGCCCTATGTGTGTGTTTTGAATTCCCCCCTCCTTGGCAGTTATGTGCATATGTTTGAAGTCCAGGGCCAGTTCTAAGCCTTGAGATTGGCTCTTGTAAAAACGCTGCTGACTCAAGGTGGCTTTAAAGGTTAGCTAGTGAGGTTATTCCACTCAAGAATCCAAGGATTAGGAGGTGTTTTAGAGTCTAGTGATCTTAATTTATGTTGTGCCGCGAATGCTTTTGGCACAGGCACTGTAAAGCTCACTCATTGCTTGTCATCAAAAACACTTCTGGGCTTAATAAGCCTTTGCATTTTTTTCTGGCCCACAGGCTTGTTTCCCTGTCTAAAGTCTGTGCTCTGATAAAGCAGTGATAAAAGGCTGTAAGTGGTGCGGAGCACTCTACTGACCCTTGATAAGGCAGCCAGCCTCCTGCCATGATGAGGGGCTATAGTGCAGGAATTTAAACAGAATCTTATCTAAACAGCAGACTGACTAAGAGAGAGAGAGAGAGAGAGAGAGAGAGAGAAGAGAGAGAGAGATGAGAGAGAGAGAGGAGAGAGAGAGAGAGAGAGAGAGAGAGAGAGAGAGATTCAGCTACAGTACAAAACCCTCTTCTTCAAAAGGTTTTTCTCTCCCGGGGATTATACAGTATTTATCTGAGGAGAGGTTTCACATATCCATGTTGAGAGAGAATGCATAACAGGGTGGCTGCTACAGGATGGCACAGGGGAGGAACAGTGTTTTCCTCTGGATGACAATACATTGCCTCTCAACTTATAGTCACTGGAAGAAATATATCCTTAGTTGGAGTGAAACAAACAAAAAGTAAATGTAGAATAGACTGAGTGAAAAAAATAATCAGATTGTATCTATCTACTCTATACATTCCATAGATAAGATATGGTGCAATGCTATCCATGTGCTCATATTAAAGAAATGGATAGCTAAAAGATGAAATGAAATTATATGTGACCGCTCACAGTGTTTTGAGACACAACAGGGCCGTGGTCATTTTTTACTTTTTACATTTTATGAAAGTACATATGATGTATCATTAATTGAAATTGGACAATAGTTGAAGAAGATAACTTGTTGATCCAGAAACAGCAAAGCAGAGAAAATGCCCTTCACACTTTTCCAGGCCCCAGAAAATGGGAGTGACATAGCAGTTAACCCCACCTCTAACCACTCCCCAAACCACTCCCCCACCAGCTGTCAACTGTTTGCTGTCAATACTTGAAACATGTTAAGGCGCTGTACAGACATTTGCGTGAAACATCTTCTCCGTATCGCCTGAGAATGGCCACTGGGGGCGCCGTACTAATGCTTTGTCAATGGAAGGTTGTTTGGTGTTTTGTCGTTGCCGTGTCTCTTGGCCAAAAGACAGGCTGCGGTTGAGCTAGAGACACAGCAACGACAAAAAACCAAACAACCTTCCATTGACAATGCATTAGTACGGCGCCCCCAGTGGCCATTCTCAGGCGATACGGAGAAGATGTTTCACGCAGCTGTGTGAGTCCAGCTTAAGACAGACCTTCAAGCCAGTAGATCATCAAATAATACTCACAAATGGTATGTTACAAAGTGCTTCATAGAAGAATCAATACCCATAGAACAACAGATGAAATAACATGAAATAAGATTGATGAAATTAGATCAATCTTTATATAGAATATTTAAGCAAACCGTTGTAATAATGAATATTAATGACTAATAAACAGCTACAAGTACAAAATGAAGGTATGCTCCGTGTAAAAAATCATTACACGTGTGTTCTGTTTACTCAAGAGTGATCCAAAAAGTGCTAAGATATTGGACCTTTTGTAAAATAACATTATCACCCTGGCATTTGTCTTTTAAAGGCAATAATGTTTTTCCAAGTATATTCAGGGAATATTGAGTCATGTGCATTGCGCTCACATAGAAGAAATTAAATGTATCAGATAAGATGCATTTATTAAAAAAGAATGTAACAGGTCTGTGGTATTACAGAACCAGCAGAAAATAGTGCGATCATTCCATTAGGAATTTCATTTTGTAATCCTGGTGTGTATTGGGCTCATTGCTCTCTGTCATCTAACAAATGATTCAGCAGCGTATGCATAATTCATTGATGATGGGGGGAGGATGTCTTCAGCTAGAAGGGCTGTAGAGATTGGAGACAGATACAATCTGCGTGTTTGTTTACCCACAAATAGCAAGGATCCTCTTCACCTCTGTGGAGACCACAGATGCCTTACTTTACTCTCCATATTCCTTTGATGTCGAAGTTCCTCCATTATTCCCTTCCAATTCAGGAGGAAGAGTGTATGGGTAAGAACGCTAGTGCAGAGAATGAAGCAAATTGAAACTGTCGACATGGGGTCATCACATCTGGAATGTGGTGCTTCATTAGTGCCTCCACAGTCAAATTTTAATTTCCTCCAACGATCTGTTGTATTCGATAAATGAAATGTGTGCTTTGTTTTTCTGTCGATTTTGTTCTTGCTCTCTCCCGCAAATTGCCCCCTAC
>NC_137824.1:29942893-29950393 GCF_963921795.1 Nannobrachium achirus | reverse complement strand
AGGATATAGCTGACCTGTTCTGACACAATGATTTTGCAAATGAATTACATTCTTGTCTCTTTTATGCCCATATATGGAGATCCCTAATGTCATCAATATTAAGCCCATATGCATCACAGTGCGTGACAGCTCATCCCAGTTCATCCATATTTGGGAAATTATGGCCACATTTTGTCCAATTTAAACAACTAACCGCAACTCAAGTCACACTTGCCTCCCAGAACAGGGGAGACTAGAATACGTAAAAGGAGAACATCTTGGATGGATGAGAGGAGGCGAAAGATGAAGACTGTCAGATGCTTTCCATGCAGTACCTCACATATAATTGTCACTGTAGGGCAGAAACCTCGCATCTCCAAGTTCCAAGTGTGTACGTTTCTTCGTAAAGTAAAGCCCTGCTTCATCATACAAGACTGTCGCACAAAACGAGTGAAAATAACAGATCTACAAGCCTCACAGTGTGAGTGAGGTGTTGTGTGCTTGTAGATCGGCTATTTTCACTAGGTTAAATCCTTTTTAAAATGATAAATACAAAACGAACGATTTTGGACATACAGGGTTTCCACCCGACAGCGACAATATATGTTTGTGGAGACTGTTCTCACTCAGGCTGTTCCCCCTCCCCCTACAAAAGTGTAAAGCACCATAATTTGTATATAACCCACGATATCGCGAGCCAGGAGGCTGTGATGGTGTCAAAAGGCCCCACTGTGAATGGAAAAACTCTTGGAAACAACTATCAATCTCTGTCTCATCCACTACATTTCCATCAATCGAGAAGCAGATGGTATCCTCCCACAGGCAGAGAGCTCACCTTCTCATCTCATCCACCTTGATTTGCTTGATTTCCTCTCCTCTCTTCTCTTCTCTTCTCTTCTCTTCTCTTCTCTTCTCTTCTCTTCTCTTCTCTTCTCTTCTCTTCTCCTCTCCTCTCCTCTTCTGCACACAGGGGCGTCACAAGGGGTAGGAAAGTGGGACTGAGTTACCAGGGCCCAAGGTGGAGGGGCCCTAGTAACTTAGCTATTGAAAAATAGCAGATATACAAGCTCACAGCGCGGCACCGAGTGCCGCGCTGCGAGCTTGTAGATCTGCTATTTTTTTTTACAAGTCGTGAAAATGTGCGCAAATCTTTGAATATATGTATTTTTTAAGCGAACATTTGTGACTAAAATTTTGCTTCTGGGGGGTCCCTGGAACTAAATATGTATTTGGTCTGTGGCCAAATACATATCATCTTGGGGGTCCTTCACATGAAAACGTTTGAGCACCACTGACATAGAAACATAAGTTTCTTGCACACATTTTCAAGATTTTTCAAAAATAGCAGATCTACAAGCTCGCAGCGCGGCACTCGGTGCCGCGCTGTGAGCTTGTATATCTGCTATTTTTCAATAGTTAAACATTCATGGGGGGCCCGCAGTGAATCCTTGTACCCATGGGGCCCAGGATTTGGTGTGACGCCCCTGTCTGCACAGCCACCTTTTCTGAGCAGTGAGGAGGACTGCTCATTTTCTTTCACACTCTCACATTTGCTTCTCCATTCTGCATGTCTTTCATGCATCTCGTCCCGTTTTCTCTCTTTTCTCTCCTCCTACTCAGTTCCCATCTCTCTGTCTGCCCCCCCCCACCCCCCCCCCCCCCTCCCCTTCCCACCACTCCCACCCCTGACAGCTGCAGTTGCTTTCCTGCATGTTCCGCAGCCCACGTCTTATCTGGGCATGAATTCGTTTTGCTGTCATTAGACGTCTCTCCATAGACCTTGCCCAGAGCTCCTCCAAAACAGGGAATCCGTTTAAAAACAGCATAATTCATGACACGGCGCGCAGCAATACAGATGGAGGAGTAACGTGTTTTTTAATGCTGTCGACTGTGACCAGACAAAAAGTGTCATCATTAACATTCATATTGATGTGTAGGGAAGATTGGAGAGTTGTTTGAATTTACATAGAAAACATGATACATGTGGAAAGTGGGCTTTTAGACATGAAAGGTTTCCCTGGTAAAATATTCAGTGGGATTTGTGTTTAAAATGAAGCATGGTGGGATGTGTCTGCTCCCCACACATTATGCAAATGACATTTTTGACAACATTTTATCTAGTTTTATCATTCTTCCCTTCTTCCTCAGGTTTCAAACATTCCTCTCTTCTCACAATGCCCGTCTATCCATCCGTCCGTCCGTCCGTCCGTCCGTCCGTCCGTCTGTCCGTCCGTCCGTTCCTATGGCCTTTTTTTTTTTTACTTTGCTTTCTATTCAGAGTTTTCAGACTTCATTGAAGATATTCTAGTCATTATCTTTTGATGGCTTCAAGGATTTTCACTTTTTTCCAGAAAATGTCACAACCCGTTCTCACCATCAAGGCATCACATTTTGCAGCTCCGCCAGTATCCCTGAAACGTCACCATTTGACATGACAGGTCGCACCTGAGACGTTGCATGTTGACAAAACTATGCCTAACCCTAACCCTCACATGCTTTGGATAATGAAATCAACAAAGACCTATCATCAGGTCAACAGTGAGTCCACATTTGTTAATATAATTGTATTATTTGAGTAATTAATTTAATCATGAAGCAAGTGAAAATCATCTGTAGGTAAGTAATTTATCCAGAATATCTTGGTTGGGGGGGGGGGACTGAAAAGTCTGAATGCATTACTTTTCACACTTTTCCTTTTATGGTATTTATGTTTTACCTTCCTTCCCTCTGGCCTTTCTCTCTTTCCTTCCCTTTCCTCCTCATAGCGCTGAGGCCATTTATAGTTCAGTCACTTCAGGTGGAAGGCAGGTCATCAGGGAGAAAACTGTGATAATATATGTCTGTTCATGCATATATGAATAGGGAATCAAACTGTGGAAGTGGATCTGTCCCTCTGTCATGTATTAATGGAAAGCCATTAACCTCCAACATCCGGCACCTTCTGAGGGTCAGTTGGCTCTCATTACACGTGCATTAATTTAATTTGTTTGTTTTGGAAAGCTTAGAATGCAGATGAATTCCAGGGTTGTTTTTTCATTCCTTTACAAACATGTCTCCATTTTGTCTCTCAAAACGTTAACACATCTGTCTCAAGTGCTTTCACATGTACAAATGCGTTTGACAGCATTATTACACATTACTCCTTCATCCGTAATGGCCGGGTGGAGGATGGGATAGATGGTTTTCCAGGGAAATTGTTCCATAGTTGCTGTGTTGTCATAATTCCAGAACCATTACTGCACCACAAGCCTCTTGGCTTAATCTATTTTGACTTGAAGTTAACGCTAATGACCGACTCTGTATCTGCCCCTGCGGGGGAAGAGGGAAGGGGGGAGAGCGAGAGTAATTCTAACTGTTATTAGTGAAAGGCAACATTTTTATTTCATCCAACATTTTTTATAACGAATAGTTATTCTAAAGGGATTTTTATCTTTTAACCAGACAACATAGAAATCCTAAGGGAGATCAGAGGAGAGGAGAGGAGATAAGCAACACATTATTTCTCCAAACTTGTCACGTATGGATGCTTCTTTGTCAGGACCCCTTGGCATTACCTATTAACGCACAGGCTACTTCTTCTGTATAATTTTTCAATATGCAGGACAGTCTGATGTCCGCCCGTCTAGGTCGGGTACCGACCGGGCCGCTAAATCACCAACCTGGTCCCGGTCGGTGATTTTGCAGCCCGGTTGGTAGATTTAGCGACCCGGTCGGTAGATCTAGCGACCTGGTCTGTGATTTTGCAGCCTGGTTGGTAGATTTAGCAACCCGGTCGGTAGATTTAGCGACCCGGTCAGTGAAAACTACCGACCAGGTTGCGACCAGGTTGGAGGTCGCTAAATGATCTCGCTCCTACTGGGAGATGTGGAGATGGGAGATGATATGCGGAAAACCGCATATCAGGTCGGGTCGAGGCCTAGCTAAGAACGTAGGCAAAGATCTGAGCTATCTGGTCGGGTCGAGGCCTAGCTAAGAACGTAGGCAAAGATCTGAGCTATGTGCGTGCGAAATTGGGATTCTGTAACCAACCATGTGCTGTCAGGGCTCTTTTGTGCAATTGGCCCAATTCGGCCTCGGCTTCAATTAGAAGTCAGGAATATAAATTCGCATACGGATAAGGTGGGAAACAGTTATGATCCACCATCGTCAACATGGTGTGCAAAAGGACATCCAACAGCAACGATTATAATATCTGACCAAGCATCGAAAGATTAGTGGGAGTGAGAAATTGCCCTCAAACTCCTCTCTCTCTCTCTCTCTCTCTCTCTCTCTCTCTCTCTCTCTCTCTGCCCCTGTACTGTGTTGGATGCTCCATGCATATTTAACACAACGGCATCTTCAAAGCTGTAAACTTGTTCATTAGCATTTGGAGTGCTAATGAAAGCACACAGCTATAGCACCATCCCTTCTCCCTATACACCCTGTTTCTGAGTTTGTATAGAATGTCAAAGTTGCTTGCCGGTATATATTTTTAACCATGTTAGCGGCAGGGCTGTAAAGATGTCAATTTGTCTGCCTGTCTGTCTGTCCAACTGTTACGTCAAACAAGACATCTGAAGTACCAAATAAGGGCAAAGATAGAGACACATAAAAAGGAACTGCACAGCTCCATAAAGGCCTTTTTTGGGGGGGAGAAATACTTGAGATTTTCCAGAGGATTTAAACCACACCATGGGATGTGTGGATTGTGTCTTTAATGTAACTCAGAGTTTACGAATGAAATCACACAGAATCGTGAGGGTCCATTTTGTTCTGTATGAACACTAAGGATTGCCGAGGTGTGAGGAAGTCCCTGTGGTCATACGTAAAGGTCACATCACCCCATTGTTCTTTTGTCTCTCCCACTCTCAGCCTCTGCACAGAAAACACACACACACACACACACACACACACACACACACACACACACACACACACACACACACACACACACACACACACAGGACTGAGACAGGAGGCAGCTGGATGCTGGGCTAATTGGACAGGAAACAATGCCTGTCTCCTCTCCTTCTCGGTTCAACTTCTAATAACACTGCTGCCCAGGAACTGACACAGAGAGAGAAATTAAATGAGAGTTTACCTTCTCAGGGTGACGGGGTCAAGGCACACATGCTCCCACCCATGCACGTGCGTGCAAGGCACACATTGCACGCATGCATGCACATGTACACTACAGCAGTGTACACCTCTGTCTTTTTTGGGGGGTCGATCCCCCAGTCTCCCCATTTCTCCCTCTTCCTCTCTCTCCATCTCTCTCCCTCTTTCCCTCTGCCTCCATATACATATACATATACTGCACACACACACACACACACACACACACACACACACACACACACACACACACACACACACACACACACACACACACACACACACACACACACACACACAGATGCAGGGCCACAATGTGAGGACCTTTAGCAGCCTGGCTAGACAGTCTAGATCTGATTCCAGAAGATGGTATTTGTGAAAAATGGAGAAACAACACTGAGGTTCAGAACAGCACTTTGACACAGAGCGACAGGCTTCATTGTTGAAATGAATGAAGAATGCATGATTTTGCAGCACATTAGCCCAAGATGCTGTAGGTCATTAAGAAATACTGAACAATCCAGAGTTATCTACCATGGAAAAGTCAGCTGTTTTGACAGAGTGCGAGCGAGAACAAGCAAGCAGAGAAAAAACAAACAGGGAGTGGATGGAGTGGTTTTTCAATGACGCCACTTCTTGTGTTCCGGTCTGATCGGGACTTGAACCTGCGACAGGCTGTCAGTCTGATTTTGAGCCTACATGTGGATTGTGCCTGTGTGGCGGAGAGAGTCGCAGCCCCAGCCTGAAGCCTCAAAAGTCTAGTATCTGCCCTCGTTCCATAGGGATATCCCTTTGGAGTAATGGTTAAGATATATTGGACTTTCATTCGGGAGACCCGGGTTCGAAGCCGGGTGGGGAGGTTCGGAACACCTCTGTTACATTGGTGCCGTGACCCGGATCTGGGCTTCCCTGTAGGAGGAGGTCAAAGGGGGGTGAGTTTGGCGGAGAGAGTCGCAGCCCCAGCCTGAAGCCTCAAAAGTCTAGTAGTATCTGCCCTCGTTCCATAGGGATATGCCTTTGGAGTAATGGTTAAGATATTGGTCTTTCATGCGTGCGTGCGTGCGTGCGTGCGTGCGTGCGTGTGTGATGTGGGCTTTGTTATTTATTTATTTTGGTATTGTTAGTTATGGTTGCAAGTTCCCACTTAATGTCATGTGGGAGTTCAGACTGCTCCAGGCCATAATGAACAACTGATAACCTGCATAATGTCTTCAAAGTAGGACATAAATCTAAGATGTACAGGTCATCAAGTGGTATACTGTCTGCTTTGAGTTCTCCAAAGATGATGATGCAATCTTTCACCATGCAACAGCACATCCCATACATCCTACAGGGGTCTTTCCCCTTGGGTTCAACCTGCTTCCAGGAAAAGGTCTCTGGATTGAATTTCCACAGATCATTGAAGTACTGGTTTCAGTTCCTGCCACCAAACGTGTACAGCTCTCCATTGTAGGCAAAGGCTGAATGATCGCTGCGTCGTTCTGGGAGAAGATGTCCAGAAGGAATGCTCAGCCAGCAGTTGGTCTCTGTGTCAAACACTCTGATACTATAGTAGTCGCCCCCAAATACAAACATCTCTTCCATTTGTCACTGGGGGCAGCTTCCTCCAACGCAAATACAATGCGTTGAAGATGTGCACTTCAATCTGACCACTGGTGTTCAGGTATCCTCCAAATGAGTATAGCTTAGCTTGTAGCTTGTAGTGGTCACCACCTTGAATCAGTGCAACTAATTTACAGGATGATAAGTTGTTAAACAACAGCTTAATTAATAAGTTGTTGAATGACACTTTGCTAACTGGACAATTACCTTTAAAGGACAATTACATTGTAGTGAAGACGATGTTTTGATGTCATTGCTCGATGACGTAATTATGTAGAATATTTAATGGAATATCCATCCATCCATCCATCTCAAATCCCCTTTCCCTGTGTTGGATCACTTCTGGGTCCTGTATTTGCCCTTGGTAACATTTGAAATCACAGCATCCACTTTCACTGTTTCACAAAGTTGCAGATACCACTAAAACCTGCTGTCGCAGAAATGTGTCCTGTTTACTGTCATGTCTGTGTGACATGCAGTGCTGCATGTCTGACACTGTCAGTGTTGTTCAATCATGTTATGGTTTATTTGGTGTCATTAATTAGCAGTAATTTAACCACATAAATCCCTATCCTGGGGGTGAACATCAAGCCCAAAACAGCCAGACTACTCTCACGACTTGTCACAATGCGACACACTATGAGCTTGCAGATTCACCAAAGAGATTTAATTTAGAGGGTAAAAAGGAGCAACCGTACTATAGAGCCCTGGTGGATCAGCTACGCATAGAGGGTTTAAAGTGTCTAAACTGCTGTCATGATTACATCCACACACAATGTGAATATTATGCAGAGATGAAGTGACTTAGCCCATTAATACCTTCTC